>NC_057797.1:144903398-144922888 GCF_018294505.1 Triticum aestivum
GTGGTGTGGTGGAGGGCTGGATGAATAGTAGACGGTGGAGGGGTGCCCGTGGAGGGGTGGTTGAACAGGACCCCGTGGTGTGGAGGGCTGGATGAACAGTAGACAATGGAGGGGTGGTTGAACAGTAGTCGGTGGAGTAGCACGCGGTGGAGGCTGGATGAACAGGAGCCCGTGGAGGCTAGAGGAGGTCGACGGTAGCCCGTGGAGGCTGGAGGAGGTCGATGGTGGAGATGAAAAGTATCCCGTGTAGTCCCGTTTTGCGGTACGCCACACCCCTCCCGATGGACAGGACCCCCGTTTTGACCATAGGAGACCTGTTTCGTCCGTTTTGCGGTACACCACACCCCTCCCGATCAACAGGACCCCCGTTTCGACCGTAGGAGTCCGTTTCCTCCGTTTTGCGGTACGCCACACCCCTCCTGATCAACAGGACCCCTGTTTCGACCGTAGGAGGTCAGTTTCCTCCGTTCTGCGGTACGCCAGGCCTCGTTTCCATCGCCTGTTCCGTCCAAGCCCTCCCGATGAACACGACCACACATTTCGTTCCGACCCAGCCGGTTGGCTCCCACGCGTTCCGTTGCCTCCCGATGAACATGACGCATTCCGTTGCCTCTCGATGAACGCGACGCATTCCGTTGCCTCCCCATGAACACGACGCATTCCGTTGCCTCCCCATGAACACGACGCATTCCGTTGCCTCCCCATGAACACGACGACGATGCTGTTTCTCCGTTCCGACCCAGCCATGTACATGAGACCTCGCCGTACGTATGCACGAGTAGGCGTTCGAGACCCCGCCCGTATGTACACATACATGGCCGTATTTTCTTTCTTGCACCCTGGTCGCTGTACGTACGTGTACATGCTACGTGCGCGCCTCTACTACGACACAAGCGCGCCTCTACATCCACCAGTATATATGTACGTACACGTTCGCGACTAGAATGACAACGCTACGTACGCTTCGACCAGGTGGGTCCCGACTGTCAAGCACTTCCTTGCGTGCAAAGATGTAGCTGGTGGGTCCCAGCAGTCAGGGGGCGAATCGTTTTTTTGCCCGCATGCACTTCCTTGCGTGCAAAGATGTAGCTGGTGGGTCACAGCAGTCAGGGGGGCGAATCGTTTTTTTTGCCCAAACGCACTTCCTTGCGTGCGAAGCTGTAGCTAGTGGGTCCCAGCAGTCAGGGGGAAATGTTTTTTTCGTGAAATATAGTGGCCCGTCTGGTGGGTGCCAGCTGTTAGGTGGAGGAATCATTATTTTCCGCATAATAAGGAGGCACTTCCTTGTTGCGGCCGTGGACCCAGCTGTCAGCCTCTCCACGTATAGTCCACGTCCGATGGAAGTCGTTCCTTGATCACGTTGACCATGCCGCGCCGAGAGCACCAGGGCGGTGGACAACGGCGAGGCCTAGGAAAGGGACAACGCAGAGCCGGGGAAGACGCGGAAGTGGAAGCCTGCGCGGAGAGGAGTACGAGGGTTCACTGGTTCGGCTGCGGTGTGAGGTTGCCGCCGCCGCAGGGCCTGGCCAGTGGTGGGAGTAGTAGGGGCGGTGAGGCCTCTGTGGCAGCACATCCAGCCACGGGAGGCAGGAGCATGCGGCACGACCGGCGCTGCTTTGGGTGGTTGGAGCAAGAAGACCAGAGGTTGAAGAACCACTACGGCTATTAGATGGACATCGTATGGTCACTGGAGCTAGAATCATTTATATTGACTAAGTTGACAAAGCCCTCCATCCCCGTCAACTTAGTAGGCCCACAAGTCATCCTCCCACCAAGGTGAGTCCCAGCTAGTAGGGGGTATTCATTTTTTTGTGCGTAATAAGGAGGCACTTCCGGTGGGTCCGAGCTGACAGCAGGGGGAACGTTTTTTCGCGAAATACGGTGGCCCGTCGGGTGGGTCCCAGCAGTCAGGGGCAAACGTTTTTTTCATGAAATATTGGTGGGCGTCCGGTGGGTCCCTGCTGTCAGGTGGAGGAATAATTAGTTTTCGCGTAATAAGGAGGCACTTCCTTGCGGCTGCCATGGACCCAGCTGTCAGCCTCTCCACGTATAGTATTCTTCCGATGGAATTTGGTCGTTGACCACATTGACCACGCTGCGCTGAGAGCACCACGGCAGTGGACGACGACATGGCCTAGGAAGGGGACGACGCGGAGCCGGGGAAGACGCGGCAGTGGATGCCCACGCGGAGAGGAGTACGATGGTTCACTGGTTCGGCTGCGCTGCCGTCGCCACAGAATAACAGGGGGTGTGGGTGAGTGAAGTGGAGGGATGGCCTGGCCAGCGGTGGGAGTAGTATGGGGGCGGTGAGGCCTCCGCGGTAGCACAGCCGGCCATGGGAGGCAGGAGTAGGCGGCACGACCGGCGCTGCTTTGGGCGGCTAGAGCAAGAAGACCAGAGGTTGAAGAAGCACTACGGTCGTTGGATGGACATCGTACGGTCAGTCGAGCTAGAATCATGCATATTGACTAAGTTGACAAAGCCATTCGTCCCCGTCAACTTAGTAGGCCCAATATACTGGGTCCCAGCTAGCAGGGGGAGTATTCATTTTTTTCTTCGTAATAAGGAGGCACTTCCTTGCGTGCGAAGATATAGCTGGTGGGTCCGAGCTGTCAGCGGCGGTAACATTTCTTCACGAAATATAGAGGCCCTTTCGGTGGGTCCCAGATGTCAGGTGGAGGAATCATTATTTTGCGCGTAATAAGGAGGCATTTCCTTGCGTGTGGTCGTGGACCCAGCTGTCAGCCTCTCCACGTACAGTCCACTTCAGATGCATGTCGGTCATTGACCACGCCACGCCGAGAGCACCAGGGCGGTGGACGACGGCGAGTCCTAGGAAGGGAACGACATGGTGGCAGGGAAGACTCGGTAGTTGTTTTTGTTTCCCACGCGGAGGGGAGTACGACTGTATGAGTGTTTACTGGTTCGTCTGCCTTTGCCGGAGAATAACAGCAGGTGTGGCTGAGTAGAGGGATGGCTAGGCGAGCGATGGGAGTATGGTGGGGCGGTGAGGCCTGCGCGGCAGCACAGCCGGCCGCGGGGAGGAGGGAGCAGGCAGTCCCGCCGGCACTTGTTTGAGCGGCTGGAGCAGGAAGAGCAAAGATTGAAGAAGCACGACGGCCGTTGGATGGACATCCAACAGTATACAGGCCATCTGTGGAAAGCCTCAAATCTGTGGAAAACGGCATATAACCCATTTACCATTATTTCAAATAATTTATAGCCCATTTTCTAATTCTTACGGGTTTTTTGGAGCCCATATTCTTTTTGTTAGCATTACAGCCCATATTGTGGCCACGGTTAAAAAATTATACGAAATTTTGCATATGTCGGTGCGGTCTGAACTGTTTTCAATCCCGAAATTTCGAGTCACATTCAGACTGATTTTAAAAATAAATGTATATCAATATAAAATCCAATAAATTGTCCATGCATAAAAATCAATGCAATTTACAATCTCAAAATGAAAAAAAGATATTTGAAACTAATTGCCGGTTTGATGTGTTTTAAAAATGTACATCCCATTTCTCATTACTGATAGGCCATTTTCTCGGCCAGCCGAATGGAGCTCTCCTCGTCTTGAAAGATTTGCAGCCCAACAGGCCCGATAAAGCGACTTACTTGACAAATCACAAAAAACTGGGCTAGCCATTTTCAGAAAGAAAAAACTACTGGGCTGGTCTGTGGTAAACATAAAAGAAAAGGATGTCTAGACAGGCCAGAGTGTCCCGCACAACCTAGTTGACACCCTGCTTCCGTCTCAAAAACAAATTAGATAAATGCCACTCCAATTATGGCGATTCATAAAAATGACACTGCAATTTCCAAATTTTGAAAAATGCCACTGCAATTTTGCAAACTTTGAAAAACGCCACTACAGTTTGCAAACTTTGAAAAACGCCACTCCAGACTTCGAAAAATGCCACTAGAAATGGCATGAAATGGCATTTTTCAAAGTTTGGAAATTGCAGTGGCATTTATCGGATACACCAGATTTGGAGTGGCATTTATCAAATTAACCCAAAACAAAAATAATTGGGCGAGCTGCTGGGTCCCTGGTGTCAGCCGCTCGTTGTGCAATTCTCTCGTTTATTGACTACGTTGACAATGGCATGGGACCCAGATGTCAGAAATCCACTAGGAGGAGCCATTTTTTTATTGGCTTGAAATAAGGAGGCACTTGCTTGCGTACTGCCATGACCTTGGCGGGTCCCTGCTGTCATCCTCTCCACGTACAATCATCTCCTGATTGTGTACGCGTCAACTTGCTAGGCCCACAAGTCAGCCTCTAAACCCGTGGAGGACAAATACAACCCATTTAAAAAAATAACAGCCCATTCCATACATTCAAACGGAAAGTTCAACATTCAGAACAAAGTAACAGGTTTGATCGACATATAGAGTACTGAACTTCCACGTTGACAACCATCATAGCCAAGTTAACTATCTACTCCCACTAATACTCTAGTAGCGTACAAGTACTAACTTACTCTTAGCTAAGTAGACGATGCCGGCCGCCATCTGCTGTCCATGCTAAACGCCGGCACCGGCGTCCTCCGCCTCGCCTCGGACTAATAAATCCTGGACGAAGGGAGTACCTTGGTTGGTGAGAGGTTTGAATTAAGCCCTACAAACCGGAAAGGAGGTACTCCCTCCGTTTTTATTTAGTTCGCATATTAGCTTTGGTCAAAGTCAAGCTTTACAAACTTTAACCAAGTTTATATACAAAAATATTAAGATATATAATAACAAATCAACAACAAAAATATTAAGATATACAATAATAGATCATATACAAATATGTAGCTCCAAAAGCAGAGATCTAGAAAAAACATTTGTTCTTCCTACTAACATGGATGCTTCTCTTGGACAACATTCAGTACGGACTGAAAGACAAATTTGTTTGTGAAGTCTACAATTCCTCTTGCAAACGTAAGTGGCTTCACCAACAGCTGGAACCATGAGAATGAACCACACATGATGGAGGAACATCCATTGCAATATGATTTGGTCTTCTCTCGATCACACTGCGAGACTATTTTCGGAATACAAACTTTAACTTAGGCAAAATGATGCCCATTGTATAATCAGACCAAAGCAATGAAGCACCTAGTGTTGGCCAATAAATAGTACAATACTACTTTTCTACAGTCCATGAAGTGACTATCCAATCTTTCTGTGTCTATTTTCAAATGGCACTGCATGCAGTGACTATACTATTCTCTTGCGCAGTTCAACCAAAATTGTGGACACTTTGTTTGTTTGCCAAATAGCAACGGGCAGACATCTCTGTCTGCACAAATATCAAGCAGCTAGTAAACATATACCACACCTTGTATTTTCGGTTTAAACATGTCTCTTCCTCTTAGCATCTGTCATGTTCTACACTAGACAATCTGATACAGTTATGTTTTGCCCTGGACAATTTCATATTGAATTGATTTGCTGGTTCAGAGCAGAAATATAGCACCTATTCTTCATCAGACCAAGGATATCCATGTTCGTAGTGATGGAAGAGGTGAAATTGATACAACCGAAATTGAGCATCCAATCATGAATCCTGTCCTGCACCTCCAATGTAGGTCCACCCTGCCAATAAATTCACATGCAAACCACTAGTATTACTATCTAATGACAGCACAAAAAGAGTAGCAAGATAGTAGCAAACCATGTACCTTCGTAATGAACAGCTCATAGTGCCACCAATTGGATATAAAGGTTTTGAAAAAAACATGCTCCTAATGTTGAACCAGTTGGACTTTTTGTGCAGTTCCACTAAAATCGAGCATCCCTGTTTGCATAGATATTGAAAGTGTGATTACTCTAAAAGTGGCACTAGTTGAAGCATAGACTCACAAATATAAGATTCTAATTTCTTAATGGGAAAAGGTAGCAAGACTATTTCTAACCACCTGTTTGAAGGAATAAATAAAGCAACAATGGCTGATGTCAGGAAGGCATACATAGTTTTTTCTGAAAAACTGGGCCATTCCTGACCTTTCCTCTTCTTTTAAGCAAATTTTGTGCAGTTCTACTAAAATAAAATGCCATCACCGCCTTGACAATTCAGTGACACTGTACAAAAGGAAATGACTTAACATTACATCATGATGTCAGGTATGTAGTCGACAGGCATTAGAGACAAACATACAGACCTCCTCCGATAACATAATGAACATTAATTTTAACAAAGGTGTGACTAGCTTTACCGGGATAATTTGAGTGAACTCTACACCCTTTGTTCCTTAATATAAGACGTTTTCACGGTTCAATTTAAAGTACCCAAATGTCTAGTATTTAGAAAAACAGGTAGTAGTTTTCTTGAGCACATATCTGGGAAAGCTTGCCACACTTTATTTATGTCCATACACTAATGCAACACCATTCGAATACTACAAATATACACTTATCCAGTGGCTAGTGCAATAGTAGAGTAGTTAGTTTATTACAGGGTACAGTACAATGGTTTTACTGAACAGATTTCAATAAACTCTAACACTGGAAGGTTTCTATAAGAATTAACAATACAAAATGTAAAGGTAACAAGTTTCAGCATTGGTATACTAGCTGTGCATGAGCATTAAACAAAATACAAAAGTCTGAAGGTAACTAGCATTATTAACTAATGACAGTATAAAAAATTGCAAACCATGTACCTCCAAGGTAAATATCATTTCGAACTCGGGGGGACCTTAAAAATTGCTATCCCAATCTTGATAATCGATCAAACATAAAAACTTGATCGAACGAATCAAGAGAACAGCCGGAGGAGGAGGTGCCACTCTTGACCTTTCCTCTTGTCTTCATAATTGTCTGTGCAGTTTAACCAAAATAAAATGACATCAGTGCCTTGGCATTTTGGTGACACTGTACAAAAAAATTAACTTATCTCATGAAAGTGAGGTGTGTAATCTATAAGCATTAACAATGTAAAAATCTGAAGGTTGTAACAAGTTTCATCGTTGCTATACTGGCTGTGCAACAGCATTAGAATGCCTTAGCTAAAAAATCTTTAATACATCCACAATCAACAGCTAACCCTGAAATAATCCATTAACATTAAATGGCATTGCTTAAATTTATCGGCGGCATTAGACTGAGAGCGACATTAGTTAAATGTGGCATCACTTTAGCAGTAGCATTGCTTGACTTGACTGCTGGCGTTATACTAACAGCAAAAAAAAGTGGCAATGAGAGCATGGGAGGCCCATTCGGATAGTGGGTGCACCAGTATGATGTACCTCCATGGACGCAGAGTGGTGAGGGAGGTATGGTTGCCTAGAGCAACAAATATCCAAGCAGCATATGTGGATTATGTCCCATTTTCGTTCTCTTTAGCCACCTTTTTCCCATGCGAGGACAACAAACCGATCGACCTGGTCATTCTCTATTGTGTTGTCATGCCTTTCTACCCTTCTTCAACCAAGAGACACGAGACTCGTTCCTTAGCTACTGATTTCCCCTTTTCAGCCTAGATGCGGGTTCGATGCCTACTCTCTTGGACAGTACAGTCTCCCTTCCTTTCCTTATTCAACCCAGACATGGATTAGTCTGCATGAAGTAGGGTTTCCTTTAATAGTGCAAATTATGGTTTTCATCTGCGTGGCCAGCAGAGCAGAGGATAGCAAATTGGGAAGATGGTGGAGTGGAAAAAGATCCACATGCAACGACGTGGCAGATGGGGCAATAGAACAAGGTTATGGTTCGAAAAGAGGTAGCATACCTGAGGGTCGGCGAGAAGTGGCTTCGCTCATGGTCGTCGTCCTCCGCACACACTACGGCAGCGAGCTTGGGGACAGAGGCCATCCCGCGCGGGAGCTAGGTCTAAGAGGACGGCCTTGTTGTCAGTGTGTGACCTCGCTCGCCGACGACGAGTGCGTCAACGCTGCACGTCCTTTTCTTCCCCGACGGATCTGTGACCACCAATGAGGAGGGAGAGAGGGGTCGTCTTTTTTAGATCTGGAGAGAGGGTGGTAGTGTGAGAAGCAAGTGGGTAGCCCTTAGCAAGAAAGCGCTCAAGCTCCAGCCTATATATCTTTTTTATACTACTAGTACTAGAGGTGGAGTAGTGGTAGAGTAGTTTATATTTTCTCTGTGTATAGTACCAGTTAGTCGTGCTTCAAAACTGATCGGCACGCCATTAAAAAAAAGGTCGATAACTAATGCGGCACCTCGGGCCAACGCGGCCAGATCGCATTTTGCATGAGAAATTACACACCATGTTTCGTTGACATGTGGTCCCGTTCCAACATATCAGTGAGACAACGGCGAGTAGTAGGAGTATTTCCGAACGGACGTGTAGGCAGGGGCGCCTCTTCGTGAACCGTGGCAAACTCGCAACCGTCCACCGACTCTTCGCCTTTCCCTCTCGATTTGGAACTGCTATCGCACGCTCTTCCTATCCCTCCTCCATTTTCCTTCATCCCTTCACCCTTTCTTCTGCCATTGTTCGATCGTCTTCTCCATGGAGGGAACATGCCGGAAACGACATCGTTATTCTTGCCCCAATCTGAAAGATGACGTGGTGGAGGAACTCATTGATCGGTGCAACATCATCACCTCGGCTAGCATGGCAGGTTCGTTCAAGCCCATTCTCGACTCAACTAATAACATCATTACAAAGAACCCAAGAGTCAAGGAGCGGTTTGATCTCCCCTATCTTCTTCGCCATGACCCTGATGACTGGCGCCGGCACAACGGGGCTCGCCTTGTGCAAGTTGATGCCGCTTGATAATGATACGTATGATGTTAAGATGCCATCACTTGAGGGCAAGGCTTGGGCGGGCGCAAATGGAGATTGGCTTGTTTACATTGGGTCCAACTGCGAGTGGGAACTTGTGAATGTGTACACTCGTGACCAGGTTCCACTTCCAAAAATCTCAGCAGACTGCCCAGAGGTTGAGCACACCGGTATTGTACGCATGTTCAAATACGATCATGGTGATTGTCTTCTACGAAAGATAGCAATTTGTCGAGTTCCCAACCGCTCTTGGAATTAAAACAACTATCAAGTTGTTGCTATCTTCGACAAGCTTGTTGTCGTCCTTGGTGGTTTGACTCGATGGATATTGCTCAAAAATCACTTTCTGTAGACGGATGAGTACTGTGATGCAATTCAATATGAGGGCCTTGTGTTTGCTGCCACCACTCGTGGCACTGTTTTTGCATGGGATCCTCATAGTCTCGGTACGTTTGTCTTCCATCGTAATTATAATTGTTTCATCCACATGCATGCGGGTTAGCAAGTTTCCCTTTACTAATTAACCTTCTTCTTGTGTTTCCAAGGTCCTGTGAACATCCCACCACCTATACTTGAAAATTTTTATAACCAAGGGGGAGATGACGATGGTGATGATCACGAGCATGAGGACGAGAAGCGCCCATATATTCTGTGGTGCCTGGCAACTAATTTCGATGGATCACCTCTTCTTGGGTGTATACAGCCCACTGATGATGTTACTGCTAAGGAAGCAGGTGTAGTCTCCCATGGTCGCACTCTCCGGACCTATTCCAACACCCGTTGCATGGTATTCGGGATGGATACTAGTGTGCTAGCGCCAACTCCTTCTCCCTGGTACATAATTGATAGTCTTGGAGAAAACTCGCTCTTCCTTGGACAAAACTATCTGATGATGGTGAAAGGCGATTTATGAGAAAACTCGCTCTTCCTTGACACAACGTTACTAGTACCATTTATGAGAAGAAACTGTGTCTATACCTCGGACATTTGGGTGGTTCCCTACCCTGGTACTGATATAGTAGGCTGCTTCAGCCTAGATGATCAGTCCTGCGTTGGTTTCCAGATCAACAATCGATGGCCCGTCCCAGAGAATCACTTGTGGTTCAAAGCAAGCGTTTCCAACGCCAAGGAATGGTTGAGTTGAAGTTCATTTCATTGCTTGTTATTTGTTGTGTGGTGAAAACTTTAGTATTTATAATGTATCCTCGTTGTCGATGTGGGTTGATGACCTGTTGTATGTAATAAAATGATATGCCTGTGATAAACTTACTAAATTTATGAATGGCTTTCGAGTCGCTTCTCTGAGTGAGTGGTGCCACGAGGCAAAAAAATATTTTCCGAATACATAATTGTACGTGCATTGCAATAGGTTATCGGATGAGGCCAATCAACAATAGTAGTACACTATTTGTACTAGCTTCACATGCTTCGCGCGTCGGGCGGGTGTTTTTACTGTAGCCATATGTTAATGTGTTCGTTGTATGTAACTAGCACCTCGAATCCTCGATACTAGTACTATATAGTAGGAGTAAGTAGTAGGAGTAGTAGGGTGGCATGGGCCAGAACAAGCATTCATGTCCAGGAGTACGGCACACACCACCACCATGACATCCATCTGACACCATATTATTTCTTGGAGTCTGTGCTAGAGCAATCTCTTCAACCTCGTCGTTTCTCTAACTTCATCCATCGCGCGGCAGGCGAGGTGGGGGTTTGCCGATAGTCGGTTTCCTTAACTGCGGTCCCACTTGTAAGGCCAACTCCAACGCACGACCCCAAGTGGACCTCCGTTTTGCACGAACTCCAATGATAATTTTGACTAGAAAAGCAAGACCAAAGAAAACAAGAACCACAAGAATACATTTTACTACTCCTGTAAGTTGGATTAGTGCCTTCTTGATGCATTCATTGTTGATCTGCGTAGGGTCGATCTTGCGTGCTTCTTTCTTCTTCGAGTGTAAAGAAGTAGGCGTTGCTTCCACGCATCTAGTCTCATGTCTAGCCTATATTCTAGTAGGAGTATCAACAAGTGCACTAATCTCATCTCTAGCCTCTGTGCTAGCTAAAAGTGATAGAACATCTACTAAATTACGCTCTATCAATATATGGATGTACTCTTCTTCCCAATACAAAAACTTGCATCCATTCTACTCCCTCCGTTGCACAATACATGCCTTCTATTTGTCAAAATATATATGTATCTAGACATGTTTTAGTATATAGGTACATCCATTTTTGGACAAATGGAAGTCAAGTATTTTGGAACGGAGGGAGTACACAATAAAATTTTTAAGTTAGCACAACTAGTCTAATCCGAGAGCACAACCGAAGATTTGGTCGGGTTCTTCCTCCTTTTGCCGACACGTGGGACATCCAGCATCCAGGTCGTGTCATGAAAGAAAATAGAGTGGTAGTTGAAGCCACGAGATGTGCATCTTGGGTTAAACTGTAAATAGAATCTTACTACTCTTCAGTAACTCCAAAAGCGGCCACCGAAGATCTTTAGTGGATTTGTTTTTCATCACCAGCACATCGAGGTGAAAGATGTGCAGGTTCAGCGGGTCCTCCTGCGATTTCACTAACATGTGGGGCCGCATGTGAGGAAACAGACGATGGGCTCCGCGCGTCCGCTGGCTGGCTGAGAAGAGAGGTAGAGGAGGGCTGAGCATGGACTACAAGAAATTTTTTCTACGTACCTCTATATAGGCTCGATATAGTGGGGTGGCATGGGCCATAACTAGCATTCACGTCTAGTAGTATGGCACACGCCACCCACATGAGTCCCATCCGACACCAATTTTCTTGGAGTCCATGCTATAGCCATCTCTTCTCCCTCCTATTTTCTCAGCCATCGCACGGTGGGCGGGGTGGGGGTTTGCCGATAGTCGGTTTGCTCAACTGCGGTCCAACTTGTAAGTGAAAATGCAACACCGCACGCATTCCCGCTTGAGCGGTGTGCCGGACCAACTGTGCGGGGGTGCGACGCGAACACGGCAGGCTTTTCCTTTTGAACTCGTAACTTGTAAAATTTGGTTCTGCTCCATGGCACGACCGATAGATAGAAAATAACGATTTTGCCTAGAGTAATGAGAAGTTTGGTTCTGGCTCCGTTCATGCATGGAGTACGTATGAAAATTATGAAGTTGATGCGAAAGGTAATATAATTACTGTAGTATCATATTATACTACATGGATTTGGTGGAAAGATAAAAATACATACGGATCCATCAACGACATCCTCACGCCCTAGTGCGCCGTGTCACCAACCGACATGTGAGGAGCAGCGGCGTTGGTGGCGACCTCAACGTGCTTCTGAATAGTGCCGTCCAAGGTTGCCCTGTGGTCCAAGAAGGCCAGCGTCCTATCATCCTCCTCTTGCATGTAGTAGTCCTTGTGGACGATTTGCGCATAGACGTGGGTGATTATGTCGATGGTGTCTTGCTACGCCAGGCATTGCGCGGCGAGCGCGACCTCGAGGTGGACATTCTCCGGCGCAACGGCGGGCAGTCGCAAGGCCACCAGTGCGTCGAAGAGGTTGTCACCATAGTGGCCGTTGAGGGTGGCGGGCATCATAGAGCCTGGGCGCGTCTGCTGGAGGCTTACGTCAAAGTCGTCCGCAAGCTTCTTGACGACGGTGAACTTGTCGAGGAAACCGACGAGGACCTCGTCGAACAAGGAGACGAAGCTGTCATCCAAGCGGCCCCTCGCCCTGGCAGCCTCAAGCAATACTACCTGGAGACGTTCCTTAGTGCCGGGCTGCAGGCCGGCGTCATGGACCATCTGGCACAGCCGGCTGATGCTCGCGCTCATCGCCTCCTTGGGTCTAGCTTAGCTTCTAGTCAACTGATCTTGCGATTCGAGTGATCACTCTTGCCCTTGGTTAGCGTGCGTAGGTGCGTAGGATTCCGTACTACTCCTCGGCCCTCTACTGCACCTGCCTTTGGCTGTATGATAGGTGGGACAGCCACCCCCTGGGCCCACGTGTCATTCACCCAAAGGCAGTTGCCGTAAGTCAATGAAGCTGCATCCCCCTCCGTGTTGGTGCAGTATAGTCATCTCACCGGACCTCTAGTTGGGGCCAAACGGGAGAAGTTTGATGTTTACTGGTTTATTGGTCCCCTTTGCATTTTGCGCCAAGTTTTGACCTTTGATTTAACTAATAAAATGTTAATGCATGTAAACAAAAATGTTGTGTAAGTCACCTTACGAAAACCAAATAATCCCAAAATACTTAGGCACGGTGCATTATCTTCCTCCTTGTTTCTTATTTCGTGATATATCAACCAATGAGAGATGTGGGCCATGCATGCTTTCAATGACTTGAGAGTACCAAACATGACATCCAGTGTTTAGTTCATTGCATGTAATCCTATTAGTACTCTAGTTAGCAAAAAAACATTAACTTCTCTCGCCGATAGGAATAAAACACCATGTATTTATTTACAGAGGGAGTAGTACATTTTTTGTGACATGCATTACTAGATATTGCTAGTCAAATACTAAAATCCAGATGGACGTGGTAGTACTCCTAAATCCAAACGGTGGTGCTACTAGTACTAGTAGTAGTACTACCAATGTAGTAGTAGGAGTACTAGCACTGTACTACCCGTTGGTCAAATTATTACGTGCTGCTCCTCACAGTGAAGTGACAAGACCCTGCGCCGGAGATGACATCTGAGTATAGGCGCAGTGTTTGGCATACCATAGTCAGCCTCACCAACTGCAGTCACTATCATCATGGCTGTAGAGCTAGCCTGCTTACAACTAGCCCTGTTCAACATAATTTCCCGTGCGTAGATTCCCGTGCATTGCACGGAACACCAAGATTGGGGGTAGACGGCTCCGGTAGTGGCCATCGCGCCAGATTTTTCCACGGCCTTCTAGATGTGGTGGGGAGGAGATAAGGCTGATTGTGAGAGAGAAGGAATTGTTTGTAAATAGGGAACAAGTGCGGGCATCTTTTTGCAAAAATGGAGAAGCTTGGTTTGTATGCATCAGATCTAGATCCGACGGCTATTGGTGAAAGATGGGAGGCACAACATCATCACCAACTCAGGACCTGTTTGATTTGCAGGATTTTGAAAACGCGGGAATAGGACACGGCAATATTACAAGTTTCAAACTGATATTACAAATGTTAGGAGTAATGCTGCACCTACGAAGAGGGAATTACTAGGAAGTTTACGTAAGAACTTTCTTTACTTTAGGTGGATGCAGCATTATTGTACAAACTAAAATCCACCACCCTGACAAGTCACTAATGGGCAAATAAGTTTTCGAGTCTCTGACCACTTGATGTTTCAAAACAAATTCAGATTCTGCAGAGACTTTGTCATTTAGGCTTAGACGCTTGCGGTGATCAGCACGCCATTCATTGTTGCGCCAGAGAACGCCAAACCTCATTACCTTGAGCACACTTGCATCCAGAACAAAGAGCCTGGCCAATTTAATCTCAGATGTGCTACCTCGGTAGTCGATCAAATCAATTTCTGTAAAATGGAGATCAAGGCATTCGATGAGATTGTTATAGTGCAACACATTTTTTCACTTTTGGGTCTTTTTTATCTACAAAAGAAGAGAACATATTAGAGCAGATGGCTGCATAAGATTGCCGTGTCATCAAGAGGTATCAATATCATTCGCTCATACGATATGGTTGGCTGGCTAGTGATATTTTTTCACTCTCTCTCTCTCTTTCTATTTCCTCTCATTTAACTAGGAGCACGTGAAGAGCTTGGGCATTTGTTGCCTTCCACTATGTGGCTGATGCCATATTTCGCAAAAGTATGCCACATAATACGCATCGATGTCAAATCAAGAGATTTTGGCACCGCTCTCGCGATGTGAGAGAGTTGGCACCGCTGTGCACACAGACCCACATGTACAAACAAATCAATCAAACCAACTACACCAGCCTCTCACTCTCCCAAACAAGTGTTTTTTATTGCCTCAGTCCTCTCTCTCTCTCTCTCACGTAGTGTTTTTTCATTGCGTGAGTTAATTTGGCACCGAAGCAAAGTAGGTGATCCAGATTGGGGCACCAGGTGAGCAATGGAGGGGCATCGATGCCAAATGCATCACAAGTGAATTTGGCACATGTTTTGGCCTACATAGCCCACTTGTGTACTCCCTCCGTCCCAAAATTCTTGTCTTAAATTTGTCTAAATACGGATGTATCTAGTTACATTTTAGTGTTAGATACATCCGTATCTAAACAAATGTAAGACAAGAATTTTGGGACGGAGGGAATACTACCTCGTATTTAGTATAAAATTTTGACCATAGATTTACCTAAGAAAATGCCAATGCATGTCACTAAAAATTACACCATTTGAAATTATGTTCAAATACGAATCCAATGATATAGTTCTTAGTGACATGCATTAACATTTTGTCAGTTAAATCTATGGTCAAACTTTGATACTACAAAATTGGAAGAGTAAACCAGGACGGAGGTAGTACTTGCTCTTAGGGTAACCATAGAGTTACTGGAGTAGTCTAAGTTACTTTCCACTATGACTAGCCTAGGCTACTATAGTAGTACAACATAAAAACGATGCAGGTGATCACGTGAGAAAAAATACTAAAAACATTTCTTTCTGTGCAGTGCGTAGATGCAGTTTTGAACACTACACTTGTCATCGTAATTTGGGAAAAATACGAAAAAATTGAGCTATGTTGTGATTACCGTTTACTTATAGGAAAGAAGTTTCACCTCGATGAGTAGCTTCTCCGTGCACGAAAAACATGTAAGGAATCCAACAACTTGATCCAGATTGGGTCCGATAGATTTTAGTGCTAAGATCTTCACTGTTCGCATCGACTGGGTCAAGCTTGTGGGAATCATTTTCTGGAAGATGATCGTAAATACATCAAGAAGAAATTTAAAAATGTGAATTTCAAGAAGACGGAGAAGAAGATGAGTGTTGTACCTGAACGATTACGGATCCAATAAAGAGTTCAGAGAATTTGGCAGACGAGTACACCAACGCTGTCAATTTCAGCGCGTCAATGACCCTGATTTTTGTTGGACCTTCTAGATCCGATACAAGCAATCTCTCAAGGAAAGGCGCATTCTCAATGATCATAACGTGGAACAGCTGGATTGATCTCTTCCCAATTGATGTCTTGTTGCGGGGCCAACGAGACACATAAATCCATCGGAGATTCATCGAGGCGATGTGGAGGCTAATGAACCTGTGGATCTGCTCAAGATGAAGGTACTCGAGCGCAGTACAGCTGCGGAGCAGGTGCTCCATAGCCTTCTTTGAGATGACAACGTCGAAGAGGTCAAGCTGCTTGAGTTGAGGGAGAAGAAGGGCGGGCGCGACATTAATCTGGGGAAGATAGCAGGAGCTGAAGCTGGCGCGGCGCAGCGTTGGCATGAGGCAGAGCGCGGACGGCGGCAGAGAGCGACATCGTCCAGCTTCAAAGCTAAGCTCCTCGAGCTGATCTAGGGCGGGGGGATAAGAACCACTCATCGAACTTGGGTTGGACCTTGCAGTTGGTACTGAACATGCGGATGTCAAGGCGTCTGGCTGGCCCAAGATGCGATGAAAGGATCTTGGAGACTGCAGCCATGCATTTCCAATCCCCGTCGCAGAGGCAGCTGTCGACGGTGAGGTTGAGGGGGATGCAGCGCCAGAGGGGTCGCCACCGCCGGGAGAGCAGGGCGGTCCGCACGGCAGATTTTGTGGGGAGGAGGCCGATGATGACGAGCAGCATGTCGTCGGGGAGGCTGCTGATGAAGTCCAGGCTTGCCAGATGCGGTTTTGGCTCAAGCCGCCTACTCTTGTTGGCTGCCTCGCCATCCATCTCAACCGGCGGTGACGCTGGTGTACACGTGTGCTGGTGTGTGTTGTGTGCTGGGTGTGCGCGAGTGCGTGCTCCTGTGCATGCCGCCATGCAGTGGTGAATTATGCGCGAGTGCGTCCTTCGCGCGCAAGAATTTTATCCTCAATGCGCCATCAATTTACTAGCGTGCGGGGTGATACCCCGAGTGGTTTCAACTTTGTTTACTTCACCGCGTGTCACATGGGCCTCTAGTTTACTTATTTTCACCCACTGCCACATGGGCCAGCACACGCAGATACAGAACACGAGCTGACAAGGCAGCATGTGGATTGGTTGATCGGTCAACTAAACAATATACGGAGCTATACACTGACACAGTGAGCGTATAATCCGTCGGTATAGAGAGTTCAAGTGAGAGGGGAGGCCCGTGAGAGATAGCAGAGAGAGAGAGAGAGCTACTCCCTCCGTTCGATAATGTAGTTCCAACATTTTTTTAAGTCAAACTTTTGAAACTTTGACCAAGTTTATAAAGAAATTACTTATATCTACAATACCAAAGATAAATGATAGTATGAAGTAAGTACATGTTGTGATGAATCTAATGATCATTCCAGATGTAAATGTTTTTCTCCACATATACCTGGTCAAACTTTTCTGAGGTTTGACTTTTCAAAACATCCATATGCTTATGGACGTGACAGTCCCTAACTAGAGAGAGAGAGTGAAAAAAGTGTGTGTGCGTGTGTGAAAGAGACATGGACAACACACGATAAAAGTAGACAAAAAGCGTGCGTGTCTTATGCAAACATATCACACATGCATCTTCAACAACGGAGTCAAGGTGAGGAGATAGTGTGTGGTTGTTTGGAACCGAGAGAGCAAGACCCCTAGCACGTGGCCAAGAGGGGTCTGACAAACAAGGGAGAGAGGTCGAGAGAGGCGTACGGAGAAAATGCAGACATGGGGAGGAGAGAGTGTATGTTTGTCATAGAGAGATCCCCTGGAGATCGTGATGGGACTACATAGGTGGGAGATCGAGTGACAAGGTGTGTGTGTGATAGAAGATGCCCCGAGAGATATCGAGATATACATATGGATGTAAGGAGACAATACGTGTGTTCCTGATGGCTAGTAAGAGATAATCATACTTAGGAGGGGGGAGTGCTTGCACCTATGATGGAGTGAGGGATTATGGTACTTAGGGGGGTGCGTGTCACATGGAGAGAGAACAAGGGCGGAGAGTGTTGGATGGGTCTATATGTATAGCGCGAGCGAGACATGTGTATGTGTGAACCAGTGAGATATAAGGCCAGTTTGGTTTGCGTCCTGAGCATCTTTTGCCTGGCATGGGGTTGTGGCTGGATTTCATGCATGCTTGTTTGGTTGCTACCCTGTGAAAAAGAAAGCCCGCCTGGCCTGGGTTCCCTTGCACTTTAATTAGCCTACTTGAACTCCAGACACTGCAAGTAGCTTGGCCCAGGCGACCGATTTCGAACTCCTGGCCGTGCCTGTTCATGTGGCCACGAGGCTAACAATAACATGGATGGATATTAGCATTAAATAATTGATGCATGGATTGATTGATGGGACGTTGATGCTTTGCCTGGCCCAGGCATGAACCAAACGCTTCAGCACCACACAAGCCTGGCCAGGCAGAAATATTTTACATCTCACGTCCACACCAGGCAGTACGGCCATCAAGGCATGAGGGTCGGGTCATGAACCAAACTGACCAATAAAGTTTGAGAGAGATTGAGGAGCCCCGATAAGGCTGAGTGGTGCGTCAGATAGCTGAGGGAGGGAAAGAGATATTCCATCCGCTCGATAATGCAGTGCATGTAAAAATTTTAGAAGTCAAACTTTGGAAACTTTGATCAGGTTTACGCAAATGTTATTTATATCTACAATACCAAAGATACATCATACAAAACTACATCTCATGGTGAATCTAATGGTATATGTTTGCCGTACTAGATGTAATTCTTTTTCTCCACATACATGGTCAAACTTTGTGATGTTTGACTTTTCAATGAATCTATATGCTATGGACCGAAGAGAGTGCCTCAGTCGAGACAGATCAAGTGCGTGTGAAGGAGAATGAGTAAGTGTGCAAAAAGAGTATGTGTGTGAAAGAGAAAGTGACAACAAACGATAAATTAGAGAGAGAGTGTGTGTGTTTGTTTCTTATGCGAACATATCACGCATGCATCTCCGAGATGGAAAAGCGAGGCGAGGAGATACACAAAGATAGCTAGTGTGTGATTGTTTGCAACGGAGAGAGACACCCCTGTAGCACATGTCCAATAGAGGTCTGGCCAACAAGGAACAAAGGTCGAGAGGGACACATGGATGGCATGGACGCATGGGGAGGGAGAGAGGGTGTGTTTGGATAGAGAGATCCCGTTGAGATCGTGAGGGGACTATATGGGTGGGAGATCGAGGGAGTGCGTGCTCGATAGAAAGATGCCCCGAGAGAAATCGAGATAGACCATGCACATGTTTGTGATGGAGACTAAGATTAGCTAGTCATATACATATAGGGGGACTGCATGTGCCTACAATTGAGTGAGAGACCATCATACTTGGCTAGCTGGGCATGAAATTGTGTGTGTGCGCGTGTGAGATGGAGAGAGAACGAGGGGGAGAGATAGAGTTTTAGATGGGCCTATCGAGTGCGAGTGAGATATGCATGTGTATGTGTGACCCAGGTGGATGGAGAGTTTGAGAGGGGGGAAGAGCTCTGAGACGACATAGTGGTGCGTGAGAGAGTTACAGGCAAAGAGCCAAGGAATTTGTGTGCGTACGATGAGTGCACCAAAGATATCTAGCTTGGACTAGCTAGGGTATCATACATAGTGTGCGAGAGAGACCTATAGATGGTGTATATATGCATGCGAACTAGAAAGACCCCCCACACACACACAAAGAGAGAGAGAGATGGAGAGAAAGGGAGAGG
>NC_057797.1:145633307-145680746 GCF_018294505.1 Triticum aestivum
CCCGCCGCCCGTGCGTCCTCTCATCGTGTCCAGGAGCTCCGCCGCTGTCCACTCCATCGAGCAAGCCGAGCCCCGAGCGCTCGCAACGCCCGAGTCCACCGCAACGACCTCGCCCGAACCGCCGTCGCCGGAGATCCCCTTCAACGCCGTCGTCGCTCCGGTCCATCTCCGGCCGCACCAAGGGCTTCGTCGCACTCACTGTGAGCTTAGCCATCTTCCCCCCCTCCTTTTCTTGCTTCCAAGCTGTGTAGCGACCTCCCGGAGCTCAACCGCACCCACCGCCGTGGAGCTCGTCGCCGACGTGCTCCCGGTCACCCTCCGACCACTCCACGGTGTCCATCATGCTCACTGTGTCACTTAGCACCTAGCTAGCTACTCCCCGCGCCTCACCGACCCCTCTAGCGTCAAGTTCGTCTTTGGCCGAACCCCGGTGGCTGCCAAAGTCGTCGCCAGCGCCAACTCCGGCCACCCCGACCCCAACGGACTCCACCAAGAGCTGCGGCTCGTCCTCAGCTCCACTCCGGTGGTCTCCGCGATCCATTTGGCGGCCGAAACAGCCAAAACCACTTCCGCCGCCGCGTCGGGCTCGCCGGCGGCTAAACGCCGGTGCAGCCGACCCGGGTTTGACCACGGGTGGGCCCTGGTTGACTCCCCTGAGTCAATGACAGGTGGGGCCCAGCCCTGTTAATTAAACAGGTTTAGTTTTATTTAATCTTTAATTAAATTAATCACCCTGACACACGGGACCCACTGTCAGGTTTGACCCGGACGTGTTCCATTGACCTGCTGACGTCACACTGACGTCAGGCTGACGCAATAATTGATTTTCTGGAATTAATCTAATATAGGAAATTCCAGAATATAGTTTAAACTTCAAAAATTCATAACTTTTATTCTGTAACTCCAAATCAGACAAATTATATATGAAAAATGATCAGAAAAATCCAATCTATCCATCTGTACTATTTTCATGCATGATTAAACAAGTTAACCTGATGTTTAATACAGAACAAGGAAAAACACTTTAAAGGGCCATGTTTGAGTTTGAAATTTGAATCTTTGATTCAAATTGGTTCAAACCCTTCTGGTCTTAGTTGCATTAGCCCAACACACTCATATTGCTATGTTTCATGCATGCATCATATTGTTGCACGTTGTTTGGTGATGGTTGTGTATCGGTGTTCTTTGTGGCAGGGTCTGCCTCCGAGGAGTACCGTGATTACCCTAACGAAGAACCGTATCAGTGCATCGAACCATCAGGCAAGCAACCAACCATTTGATCATATCGATACAATCCCATGTTCTCGCTCCTGCTCTCTTTTACTGCATTAAGACAACGCATTTCAAACTGCTGTGTGCTACGGTAGTTGAACCCATTTCCTCTGCATGACCTGTCATTGCCACAGTAACTAGATGAAACCCACTAGCATGTGTAGGAGTTGATTGAGCCATATGTATGTGTTGTTCCTACCTTGCTATGCCTGCTATGCTTAGAGTCGTGTCAGGTCTGGTTCATCTGGGTGATGGGCTAGAGTGAAATGATTATGTCGGTAATGAGAGTGGTGTGGTGAACACGATTTGGTAAAGGTATCGATGAGAGGCCATGTAGGAGTACATGGTGGGTTGTTTCATTGAAGCTGACCTTAAGCACTGAGATCTGTATGTGTGATTTAAGATACAGCTACTACCATGCATTAGGCCCTGAAATACGACCCCGCTCGACTTCTTATTCACCCTAGCTCTCTGTCCATGAGTTGCAAGTAGTTTCTGGTGTTTGTAGCCTACTGGAGGCCGTGGACGGCGCTGACCGTAGGGGTGGGCTGTGATGCGGTAGGTACGTGGCCGGGTGTACCGAATACCCGTTAGGTATCTCGGGAACCCTGTTCACATCGTTCGGGGCCGTATGGGAAACCTCGGCCGGACTCCCTGCGGATGGAACCTGGATAGGCGATAAACCTGGACTAGAGGCTTAGGTGTTTAGGTAGGTCGTGGTCTACACCCACGTCGGCTTTCGCTTGAAGTCTGCCGAGCACATGTCGTGTGCAGACGCTAAGTGGTGGAAACATGTATGAAGAAGTACACCCCTGCAGGGTTATCATGATCTATTCGAATAGCCGTGTCCGCGGTAAAGGACTACTTGGTTGCCTATACAGTTCATAGACAAGTAAATGGAAACTACTAAAAGCCTCAAGATAAGTGTGAGTGCCGAGGATGGCTCTTCCGTAGGAAGACGGAGGTGGATCCTCGGTAGTGTATTGAATTGGTGAGTAGTGGACTCGTGTACGCAAAACCATTTCAAGTTGGAGTCTCGTAGGTTAGCCTAGCCAAGAGTCAAAGCTGGCTTGCTGCAATAACTCCACCAACCCTTCTTGATAATATGCATGTATGTAGGATCTGATGTAAGTCTTGCTGAGTACCTTTGTACTCATGTTGCTATAATTTACATTTTTACAGAAGACGCTGCAACCCCTTCTGATGGGTTCTACGTAGACGTTGACATCAATGAGTAGGCTAAGGCCCAGGTGGTGATCCTGAGCTTGTGAAGGACCACGTAGTATAGCTAGGCTTTCCAAGCCTCTTTTGTTTTACTAGTTGTCTGTACTCAGACAAGTTACTTCCGCTGCTGGTTTGTATGACTGTATGACTTGAATGCTGGGTCGTGTGACCCGTACCTTTGTGTATGTTATGTATGGCTCTCTGAGCCTTAAATAAAGTACTTGTGTCATAGAGTCATGTTGTGATGCCTTGTTGTGTTTGCACATATCGAGCATATTGTGTGTATGATTGAAATGCTTGGTATGTGTGGGATCTGACTATCTAGTTGTTTATCCTTAGTAGCCTCTCTTACCGGGAAATGTCTCCTAGTGTTACCACTGAGCCATGGTAGCTTGCTACTGCTCTGGAACACTTAGGCTGGCCGGCATGTGTCCATCTTCGTTCCTGTGTCTGTCCCTTCGGGGAAATGTCACGCATTGAGTACCGGAGTCCTGTTAGCCCGCTACAGTCTGGTTTACCGGAGTCCTGCTAGCCCAGTGCTACAGCCCGGACCCACTTGCTGATGGCCGACACGTTCGTTGCTGGGTCATTGATGCCTGTCCCTGTAAGCCTGTGCCACTTTGGGTTTACGACTAGTCATGTCAGCCCGGGCTCTTTATCATATGGATGCTAGCGACACTATCATATACGTGAGCCAAAAGGCGCAAACGGTCCTGGGCAAAGGTAAGGCGACACCCGTGGGGATACCGTGCGTGAGGCCGCAAAGTGATATGAGGTGTTACAAGCTAGATCGATGTGACATCGAGTCGGGGTCCTGACAGCGTTGGCATCAGAGCCAGACTGCCTGTAGGTTCTCCAAGCCATACTGGTCGATGTTGAGTCTAGAAATTCCTTAGTTATATGTAGGGGAATTGTTTGTGGGTGGAACGTAAGGCTCTTTTTGCTCCTTTATCTTATGACATTCTGATCTGAGTCAGTCTATTCTTCCACCGGGGGTTAAGGAATTAGGATCTATTCTCTCTATTAGGATCACGTGTTACTAATCAGTAGTACCTTATAGGTTTGATGGATACAAGCCTAGTTCAGTTCTACTACCACATTATGTTGTTAGGATGGACTCAGAACCTTGATATGATGATGTTGAGTGTGTATGAAATCCTTTGTCAAATGTCTCAAAATACTTCTTGAGCATTTACAGCTGTTATGCTGCCGAAATTTTGCTAGAAATTCTAATGCCTTTGCATTATGATTGTGCTTTCAGATGGCCACTCGCGACCTCAATCAAGTGGTTCGCCTGACTCGATGCCTAGATGTACCCGGCCATACTGCCATGTTGGTCAGGGTAATGACTGAGGCCGGATATCGTTGGTATCCTGAGTACACGGTCGAAGAGCAATTCCGAGACTTTAATCAAAGCCAGTATCTCTGCACTGTCAGGATATTTCCATCTTATCCTGGGTCCACCGAGCCCCTTCACTGCTCCTATGGACTTGGGGTTACTATTGAGGTGGCTGTGCAGGATGCCGCCTACTCCATGATGACCATCATGCGAGTCAGGTCTGGTCTATTTCGGGACTCTGATTTCCGGTATATGCCAGGATCACTTCCGGGAGCACAAGGGTATCTCCAGGCTATCTATGCTGACCCCACTCAGGAGGATTCACGGACTCGCACTACTGCCGAGATTCTCGAGGATAAGCACCGTGAAAATCGGGCCTTGAGGTTAGAGCTCTTCAATACCCGTGCTGACCACTGGGCCACATTGACTCGGTTTGCACCGGCGGTGCAAGCTGGATATTCGGATATGCGCGATCTCTATCCTGTGAGATCTGCTCTGCCAGACGTGATGGGTTGGCGTGATGTAGGAGGCATCACCCCACCTCGCGGTCCCCGCAGGCCACCGTCTGTTGGTCCAAGACCTCATCCTAGCCCCTATGGTCCACAAGCTCCGCGAGATCGTCTGCTTCCGGATGATCATGTTGAGCTTCTAGGCTATGGAGGTGACTTCTACGAGGACTACTACGGATCGGTCTGAGTTAGTGGTAGTATCACTAGTTCGTGTTAGCTGTGTCGTCTATCGTCCTGCGTGACTCGTGGGATATAACCTAGTTTGTATCACCTTCCGGAGGTGTAGAAAAATAATGTATAGGAGCTTGGAATGCCTCCGATGAGATGTAATCCTCTTTTCACCGTAATAGTACCTTGTTTGGTCTTGTACTAAACCCTGTATGGTGTGTATGACGATGGAATAAAAGAAGCAGTTTCTGTATCTACCATGTCATACGGATGATCATCTTGCATTCCGAGTTATTCCTTACATTCTGTATCCTATGTCGGAATTTTATCATTCTGACTAAATCATTGTCTTGTTTACCTAGGATGGTCAACACGCGCACTAACCCTGCTCCTCAAGAGCAGGCCGAAGGCAGTGAAGTCAGGAATGCAAATCTGCCTCATCCTCCTTCCCTAGCCGAGGTTATGATGGAAGCCGAAAGAAACAAGCGGGAGACCAACCGTTTGTTGGAGCGTATTGAACAGAACACAGCACACCATCAGAGGACTAACGTGGTGTCACTCAGTGATTTTATCAAGTTACATCCACCCACGTTCCACCACTCCGTCGAGCCTCTCGACGCTGATGACTGGCTTTGCAGTATCTCTCACAAGCTGCATTCCGCGCTAATAGCTGAGGCTGACAAGGTCACCTTTGCTGCATATCATCTTGAAGGCCCCGCCAGTCTATGGTGGGAGAATTATGGAGCTATGCGCCCAGCGGACCATGTCACTACTTGGGCTGAATTCAGCGAGGCTTTCCGTGAACATCACATTCCGGAGGGTCTCATGGACCGTAAACGTGAGGAATTTTGCAGTTTCACTCAGAGCCGACTCTCTGTGGATGCTTACAGCAGGGAGTTCGGTAACCTCACACAATATGCAACTGAGGAAGTTTCTACTGATGCCAAGAAGCAAGCAAGGTTCCGTAAGGGACTTAGTCCTGATCTTCGCCGCGACCTCCGCCTGCATGAGTGCACATCTTTTCAGAAGCTTGTTAACAAGGCCATCAGTGCTGAGACTGGTCAGACTGATTATGACGCAACACGTGAGCATGGCCGTGACATGGGTTCCTCATCCGGTGCTGGTCCTCAGAAGCGCCGCGTGTGGGTGCCCAACACCGCCCTGCCACCCAGGTTCACACCGAGGCCATCTTTCCAGGCGCCTCGCCCTGTTCAACAGTCTGCACCAGCCAAGCCCTATGGGGGTCCAACCAACAGTGCTCCTCCACGCACCAGTTTCGTGACTTGTTTCAAGTGTGGGGAATCTGGCCACTATATGCGTGAGTGTCCCCAGACCAACCCCAACCAATCTGCTAAAGCTGTTGGCCGTGGCAAGCCGACAGGGAAAGTGTTCCACGCCAAGCCGGCCACCGCTACACGTGGCCATGTCAACTGTATCTCTGCCGAAGAAGCTCAAGAGGATCCCAACGTCGTTCTCGGTACGCTCCTTGTTAATTGCCACCCGACATCTGTTCTTTTCGATACAGGAGCCTCTCATTCATTTATATCTGAGAACTATGCTCGTTTGCATAACACCGCATTCTGTGACATGCCATCCACTATGGAAATTTCTACTCCTGGTTCTAGATGGCAGACCTCCAGGGTAAGTTATGGAAATGAAATCCAAGTCGACAGACTTGTTTTCCTTGCATCTTTGATAGCTCTCAAATTTTCAGATATTAATATCATTTTGGGTATGGACTGGATGTCAACTCATTATGCCAAAATTGATTGCTTCTCTAGGACTGTTCAACTCACTCATCCTTCGGGGAAGATAGTCAATGTCTTGACCCGATTAGCCAAGCGACAATTATATTCTCTTAACGCCAGCCCTTTGCCAGACCTTGAGGACGTTCCGGTAGTCCGTGACTTCCCGCATGTCTTCCCAGAGGAATTGCCAGGTGTTCCACCTGACAGGGATGTTGAGTTCGTAATAGACCTCATTCCAGGAACCGTTCCGATTGCTAGAAGACCCTATAAGATGGCACCACTAGAACTAGCCGAGCTTAAGAAACAACTCGACGAGTCCTTGAAAAAGGGTTTCATCCGACCTAGTTCATCTCCGTGGGCTTGCCCCGTCCTATTCGTTAAGAAGAAGGATGGTACGGACCGGATGGTTGTTGATTATCGACCTGTCAATTTGGTCACAATCAAGAACAAATATCCGCTCCCCAGGATCAACGACCTGTATGATCAGCTCGCTGGATCCTCAGTCTTCTCCAAGATGGATTTGAGGTTGGGCTACCATCAAATCAAAATCAGAAATGGGGACATTCCTAAAACGGCCTTTGTTACTCGTTATGGCCAATACGAGTACACCGTCATGTCCTTCGGTTTAACCAACGCTCCAGCCACCTTTTCTCGGTTAATGAACTCAATCTTCATGGAGTATTTGGATAAATTCGTCGTGGTTTATCTCGATGATATACTCATCTACTCCAAGAACGAGGAAGAACATGCCGAACATCTAAGGCTAGTGTTGAAGAAACTTCGAGAGCATCGCCTTTATGCCAAATTTTCTAAATGTGAATTCTGGTTGTCGGAAGTGACCTATCTGGGTCATGTAATATCTGGTAAAGGTATTGCTGTTAACCCTGAGCGAGTTCAAGCTGTCCTTAATTGGACTCCACCTGAATCGGTCAAGCAAGTTCGGAGTTTTCTGGGCTTAGCGAGCTATTGTCGTCGCTTTGTCGAGAACTTCTCCAAAGTTGCTAAACCTCTAACCGAACTCCTCAAGAAAGATAAAAAGTTCGAATGGACTCCACAATGTGAGCACAGCTTTCAGGAACTGAAAAGACGCCTGACTTCTGCTCCCGTACTAGTACCACCAGACTTCTCCAAGGACTTTGTTATCTACTGCGACGCCTCGCGACAAGGACTAGGTTGCATTCTCATGCAAGATCGACACGTAATTGCTTACGCCTCACGGCAATTGCACCCACATGAGGAGAATTATCCTACTCATGATCTAGAGCTTGCAGCCATAGTCTATGCACTTAAGACCTGGCGACATTACCTCCTCGGTAACCGTTGTGAAATATTCACTGATCACCAAAGTCTGAAGTACATTTTCACCCAACCGGATTTGAATCTCAGGCAAAGATGTTGGGTTGAGTTGATCACAGATTTCGACTTAGGAATAACTTACACCCCAGGGAAAGCCAACGTCATGGCTGATGCGCTAAGTCGTAAATCTTATTGTAACAACCTAATGTTACAACAAAGTCAACCGCTTCTCCATGAGGAATTTCGGAAGCTTAATCTTCACATTGTTCCTCAAGGATTTCTTTCCACCTTGGTAGCGAAACCTACCCTTACGGATCAAATCATCGCTGCCCAAAAGCGAGATAGGGGAATATCTAAAATCAAGGAGAACATTGCTAGCGGAGGTGTTAGTTGTTTCTCCACAAATGATCATGGTGTTGTGTACTTTGAGAACCGTCTAGTGGTTCCCAAGAACCAGCATCTACGGCAGTTAATCCTTAAGGAGGCTCATGAATCCCCTCTCACCATTCATCCCGGTAGTACCAAGATGTATCAGGACCTACGCCAGATGTTCTGGTGGACTAGGATGAAGAGAGAAATTGCTCAGTATATTGCTAATTGCGACGTCTGTCGTCGTGTAAAAGCAGAGCATCAACGGCCTGCTGGCACCCTTCAACCCTTAGCTATTCCTGAATGGAAATGGGATAAAATTGGTATGGACTTCATTACCGGTTTTCCCAGGACCAAAAGAGGGAATAATGCTATCTTCGTCGTTGTTGATCGTCTTTCCAAAGTGGCCCATTTCTTACCTGTTCGCGAGAGTATAACCGCTAGTCAGCTGGCAGACTTATACATCTCCCGAATAGTGTCTCTCCATGGTGTTCCCTTGGAAATTAACTCGGATAGAGGAAGTCTTTTCACCTCTCGATTTTGGGAAAGTTTCCAAAACGCCATGGGAACCCGCCTTTCCTTTAGCACCGCTTTTCACCCTCAATCGAGTGGTCAAGTGGAACGTGTCAACCAGATCCTAGAAGACATGCTTCGAGCCTCTGTTATCTCATTCGGAATGGATTGGGAGAAGTGCCTTCCATTTGCCGAATTCGCTTACAACAACAGCTATCAATCTAGCTTGGGTAAAGCCCCTTTTGAAGTTCTCTATGGACGACGGTGTCGAACACCCCTTAACTGGTCAGAGGCCGGGGAAAGACAATTCTTTGGCCCGGATATGATTCAGGAAGCAGAAGAGCAAGTTCGCATCGTTCGTGAAAAGTTGAAAACAGCCCAATCTCGTCAAAAGAGTCAATATGACCGAAAACATAAGGCTATGACTTTCGAGGTTGACGAGAAGGCTTACCTTCGGGTTACCCCTTTGAAGGGAACCCATCGTTTCGGTATCAAAGGCAAATTGGCTCCTCGTTACATTGGACCTTTTCGCATTCTCGCTAAACGAGGAGAAGTTGCCTACCAGTTGGAACTACCTCCGCACCTCTCCAGAGTCCACGATGTCTTCCACGTTTCTCAACTCAGGCGTTGCTTCTCGGATCCTATCCGTGGAGTGTACTACGAAACGCTTGATCTCCAAGATAATCTTACATATCGAGAGTACCCCATTCGTATCCTCGAGCAGGCCGAGCGTACCACTCGACATCATAATATAGAGTTTCTCAAAGTACAATGGTCGCACCATTCTGAGGATGAAGCAACTTGGGAAAGGGAGGATCGTCTTCGACTTCAGTATCCCGCCTTCTTTCCGGAGGAACCCAAATCTCGGGACGAGATTCTTTTGAGTGGGGGTGAGTTGTCACACCCTAGTTAGCCATGCATTAGAATGTTGCATCATGTTTACTCTTTCATCAGAAACCTGAAATGGGGATGACAGAACCCCCAGTCCCCTCTGAAACCAATTAGGGTTTACTAAAAACTTTTTCAATGAACCTGAAATGCCCTTCTAAAATGCCCATCATTTTTTGTCTTGGTTCAGAACCTCTGCCAAAAGTGATGCACATTTTCCTAGGCCATCTTAGGGTTTTTGAATTAAATCATAAATATTTGAATTTGGGCATTTAAAATTATATAAAATATTTAAATGCTCAAATATCTCCAAACTAAAATGTTTCATGTTGGAAATAATCCAACTATGGACCAGGAGTAGTTTGGTGATTTTAGGAGTTGCCTAAGTATTTTATTTAATTCAACAAAGTTGCAGAAGTATTAAAAAAACAGAAAATAGAAAGAAAATGGAAAAAACTTACCTGACGCCTGCTCCCGGCCCACCTGCCGGCCCAGCCCAGCGCCGCTCCAGCGAGCTGCTTGCCGGCCAGGCAGGCATGCAGGTGCCCGACGGCGACCACAGCGCGCGCCACGCACCTGCTCGCCGCCTCGCCGCTCCCCTCGCCCGGTGACGTCGTGGATCGGCCTCATTCGCTCCCCCGAACCCCCCAGACACCCCTCTCCTCTCCAGCTCCTCCCCCTCGCGCTGCCCCGCCATGACCGACGCCACCATCGCCGTGCCTTCGTCGTAGCCGTGCTCCCCGCCACCCGCGCGTCCTCTCATCGTGTCCAGGAGCTTCGCCGCTGTCCACTCCATCGAGCAAGCCGAGCCCCGAGCGCTCGCAATGCCCGAGTCCACCGCAACGACCTCGCCCGAACCGCCGTCGTCGGAGATCCCCTTCAACGCCGTCGTCGCTCCGGTCCATCTCCGGCCGCACCAAGGGCTTCGTCGCACTCATTGTGAGCTTAGCCATCTTTCCCCCCTCCTTTTCTTGCTTCCAAGCTGTGTAGCGACCTCCCGGAGCTCAACCGCACCCACCGCCGTGGAGCTCGTCGCCGATGTGCTCCCGGTCACCCTCTGACCACTCCACGGTGTCCATCATGCTCACCGTGTCACTTAGCACCTAGCTAGCTACTCCCCGCGCCTCACCGACCCCTCTAGCATCAAGTTCGTCTTCGGCCGAACCCCGGTGGCCGCCAAAGTCGTCGCCGGCACCAACTCCGGCCACCCCGACCCCAACGGACTCCACCAAGAGCTACGGCTCGTCCTCAGCTCCACTCCGGTGGTCTCCGCGATCCATTTGGCGGCCGAAACAGCCAAAACCACTTCCGCCGCCGCGTCGGGCTCGCCGGCGGCTAAACGCCGGTGCAGCCGACCCGGGTTTGACCACGGGTGGGCCCTGGTTGACTCCCCCGAGTTAATGACAGGTGGGGCCCAGCCCTGTTAATTAAACAGGTTTAGTTTTATTTAATCTTTAATTAAATTAATCTCCCTGACACGCGGGACCCACTGTCAGGTTTGACCCGGACGTGTTCCGTTGACCTGCTGATGTCACACTGACGTCAGGCTGACGCAATAATTGATTTTCTGGAATTAATCTAATATAGGAAATTCCAGAATATAGTTTAAACTTCAAAAATTCATAACTTTTATTCTGTAACTCCAAATCAGACAAATTATATATGAAAAATGATCAGAAAAATCCAATCTATCCATCTGTACTATTTTCATGCATGATTAAACAAGTTAACCTGATGTTTAATACAGAACAAGGAAAAACACTTTAAAGGGCCATGTTTGAGTTTGAAATTTGAATCTTTGATTCAAATTGGTTCAAACCCTTCTGGTCTTAGTTGCATTAGCCCAACACACTCATATTGCTATGTTTCATGCATGCATCATATTGTTGCACGTTGTTTGGTGATGGTTGTGTATCGGTGTTCTTTGCGGCAGGGTCTGCCTCCGAGGAGTACCGTGATTACCCTAACGAAGAACCGTATCAATGCATTGAACCATCAGGCAAGCAACCAACCATTTGATCATATCGATACAATCCCATGTTCTCGCTCCTGCTCTCTTTTACTGCATTAAGACAACGCATTTCAAACTGCTGTGTGCTACGGTAGTTGAACCCATTTCCTCTGCATGACCTGTCATTGCCACAGTAACTAGATGAAACCCACTAGCATGTGTAGGAGTTGATTGAGCCATATGTATGTGTTGTTCCTACCTTGCTATGCCTGCTATGCTTAGAGTCGTGTCAGGTCTGGTTCATCTGGGTGATGGGCTAGAGTGAAATGATTATGTCGGTAATGAGAGTGGTGTGGTGAACACGATTTGGTAAAGGTATCGATGAGAGGCCATGTAGGAGTACATGGTGGGTTGTTTCATTGAAGCTGACCTTAAGCACTGAGATCTGTATGTGTGATTTAAGATACAGCTACTACCATGCATTAGGCCCTGAAATACGACCCCGCTCGACTTCTTATTCACCCTAGCTCTCTGTCCATGAGTTGCAAGTAGTTTCTGGTGTTTGTAGCCTACTGGAGGCCGTGGACAGCGCTGACCGTAGGGGTGGGCTGTGATGCGGTAGGTACGTGGCCGGGTGTATCGAATACCCGTTAGGTATCTCGGGAACCCTGTTCACATCGTTCGGGGCCGTATGGGAAACCTCGGCCGGACTCCCTGCGGATGGAACCTGGATAGGCGATAAACCTGGACTAGAGGCTTAGGTGTTTAGGTAGGTCGTGGTCTACACCCACGCCGGCTTTCGCTTGAAGTCTGCCGAGCACATGTCGTGTGCAGACGCTAAGTGGTGGAAACATGTATGAAGAAGTACACCCCTGCAGGGTTATCATGATCTATTCGAATAGCCGCGTCCGCGGTAAAGGACTACTTGGTTGCCTATACAGTTCATAGACAAGTAAATGGAAACTACTAAAAGCCTCAAGATAAGTGTGAGTGCCGAGGATGGCTCTTCCGTAGGAAGACGGAGGTGGATCCTCGGTAGTGTATTGAATTGGTGAGTAGTGGACTCGTGTACGCAAAACCATTTCAAGTTGGAGTCTCGTAGGTTAGCCTAGCCAAGAGTCAAAGCTGGCTTGCTGCAATAACTCCACCAACCCTTCTTGATAATATGCATGTATGTAGGATCTGATGTAAGTCTTGCTGAGTACCTTTGTACTCATGTTGCTATAATTTACATTTTTACAGAAGAAGCTGCAACCCCTTCTGATGGGTTCTACGTAGACGTTGACATCAATGAGTAGGCTAAGGCCCAGGTGGTGATCCTGAGCTTGTGAAGGACCACGTAGTATAGCTAGGCTTTCCAAGCCTCTTTTGTTTTACTAGTTGTCTGTACTCAGACAAGTTACTTCCGCTGCTGGTTTGTATGACTGTATGACTTGAATGCTGGGTCGTGTGACCCGTACCTTTGTGTATGTTATGTATGGCTCTCTGAGCCTTAAATAAAGTACTTGTGTCATAGAGTCATGTTGTGATGCCTTGTTGTGTTTGCACATATCGAGCATATTGTGTGTATGATTGAAATGCTTGGTATGTGTGGGATCTGACTATCTAGTTGTTTATCCTTAGTAGCCTCTCTTACCGGGAAATGTCTCCTAGTGTTACCACTAAGCCATGGTAGCTTGCTACTGCTCTGGAACACTTAGGCTGGCCGGCATGTGTCCTTCTTCGTTCCTGTGTCTGTCCCTTCGGGGAAATGTCACGCATTGAGTACCGGAGTCCTGTTAGCTCGCTACAGCCCGATTTACCGGAGTCCTGCTAGCCCAGTGCTACAGCCCGGACCCACTTGCTGATGGCCGACACGTTCGTTGCTGGGTCATTGATGCCTGTCCCTATAAGCCTGTGCCACTTTGGGTTTACGACTAGTCATGTCAGCCCGGGCTCTTTATCATATGGATGCTAGCGACACTATCATATACGTGAGACAAAAGGCGCAAACAGTCCCGGGCAAAGGTAAGGCGACACCCGTGGGGATACCGTGCGTGAGGCCGCAAAGTGATATGAGGTGTTACAAGCTAGATCGATGTGACATCGAGTCGGGGTCCTGACAGCGCCTACTCGTTCCCATGAGGTGCAGGCGAAGCAGCAGGGTCGTCGGAGTTGGTTGGCGGTGCAGATGAACTCGGTGCAGTGTCGGCACGTGCTGAAGTTGGAGGAGGTGAAGTTGCATCATCTTGGTCATCGATGACTCTGGCATTTACGGTCGCAGCTGAGGACGAGTATTCAGAGTCTTCAAGTGAGGGAGTCCGATGCAAGTGAGCATTTCTGGGAGGAGTTGAATCAAACTTGAAGCGTTCGGTGAAGCCATCGTCGTGCAGATCAGCTTCAGCACTCAGTAGGGTCAAACTCTTCCACGACCTCCGACAGGTTTCATGAGTAACAAAGGCATTCTTGGTGGCAAGATTGCGAATGCGGTTGGCATCCACCAAGAGGCTTTGCATCTGATGCTTAAGCCAGTCATGATGTTTGTCCTGTTTCTGATGCAGCGCGACGAGAAGCTCTTGGTCATTGAGGACATGAGATTGTCTTTGAGGCCTTTGCGCAATGGTGCTACCACTGGCATCAGTTTGAGCACGAGGGGCACGTGTGTTTCCAGCAAGGGGATAAACACGAGACACTGCTGGAATTCCTTCAATGGGCTGGGTGAAGCTTTGGTGATCAGCATTGCGAAGATAAATGGGATCCTTAGCAGGCTCTGGGTAAATGGCTTCAACTGACAGATCAACCTCGGGCAAGAATATAAGATGATTGCGCGCAGACGGCTGATAGTTGAAGGTTGAGTGACGCTTGATCAGACGCATGACCCATGGAGCATAGAATTTCAACCCAAAGATGTCGGAGCCAGGCGCAGCCAACTTCCTGATGAAGAAGTCTTGAGCATTGAAGCTGATGCCATTGAAGATATAGAAAACCAAAGTCTTCATTGCTCCTTCAAGCTTCGCTGCAGATGAGTGTCCTTTGACAGGCCATAGAGTCTTCCTGATGATGTGGTAAATGGTGCGAGGCAGGTACTCTAGGTCTTCAACAAAGAACTCAGATGGGTATTCAGCATCATGAGGCAGAGGCTTCATCATGCTCAACATTTGACTCATATTGGGTTCTGGCTTTTGAAAGATGTTTTCCAAGGCATTTTGATGTTGTTGACAACCTGGTTCATAGTATTCACCAGGAGTGTGCAGGCCTATGAGCTCAATGATATCAAGAGCTTTAGCTTCATGATGGACATTGCCTGTCATCCACTCAAGGACCCAAGTCTTCGGATCCCTGTTGTAGCCTCGAATATGAAGAGTGGCATAGAATTGAAGCAGCAATTCTTCATTCCAGTGCTCCTTGTCAGTGATAAACTACAACAGACCAGCATCTCTGAAGCAGTCCAATGCTTCTTCGAGGTAGGGCAGACCAGCTATAGCTTCAGAGTCGAGGCGCATATGTGGAAATATGCGCCCTTGATTGTATAGGACACAAGAATAGTAGCTGCGCTGCTGATAGCTCCAGAACCGACCTGAGGAAATGTGTGGTCTGGTATAAGGGTTCTTGGAGCTGTTGAAGAAGGTATTATGTGCCACGAAGCCATTCGCATTGAAGACCCCAGGTGAAGTGGCAGTGCCTGGGAAACGTGGAAGTCATGTCTTGGGCTTTTGGACTTAAGGCATGTGCTCGACGTGGTACTCAAATTGTGGACCAGCAGCAGGCGGAGGAGCCAGAATGGGCCATCGAACCATAACTGGCTGACCACGATCAAATGCCAGATCCATTGTGTGAGATCTTAGAGGGGGAACAGGGGCATTGGCATTGTCTTCATGGGCTTCAGGGGCCACATGTGCTTCAGGTACTTGGACCTCAGGTGCTGCAGCATTGACTTCAGGTGTTGCAGCATTGACTTCTAGTGCCTCATTGGCTTCTGGCGCCTTATTGGCTTCCGGCGCCATATTGGCTTCAGCCATGACAACGTCATTGGCGTCAGCGGCGATATTGGTGACCACCTCAGGGTTATTGACCTCCACTTCATAAGCTGGAGGGTCGGTCACGTTCTCCTCGAGGACAACATCTTGGTGAGACTGGGGTGTAGCAACTCTTGAAACTCTTGGGGCTTCTTCTTCATCCTCTTCTTCATCGGCTGATGCAGCTGGAACATCTTCAGCCATTTTGGCTTCGGATTCAGACACGTGCATTGTGGGAGTGACTTGGGGCCTTGGTCCTTTGCGAAGCCTGCGTAATGTGGGCGGCGCTTGTGGAGATGGAGTGTGCTGGGCCTCAAAGTCATCATCATCTTGCACTGTTGGGGTAGCTTGCGGTTGGGGAGAGCTTGGAGTGTCTTGTCTCTATGGGTGATCAGCCCACGATGCATCCTGAGCAGTTGGCGTCAGAGGACGACCAATGCTGATGAGTTCGCTATGCGTAGGCACAGACGATGATACCAATTGGTGCTCGATCTGAGGAAGGACTTCATCATCTTCAACATTGTCATGGTGACCAATGCCTTAAGCAGTGGTGGGGTCAACTGCTGGAATGTCTTCAGCTTCAGGAGCCTTTGTGGAAGCAGGCTCATGAATTACCATTCGTCGTTCTTGATGCGAAGAGGCAGGACGAGCAACCGAGATGGGCTCAACAATAAGGGGCTCTGTGGGAGAAGCCTGATCCTTCTTGGTTTTGCACTTCTTCTTGGAGGGAGCGACATCAGAAGCTTCAGGATATTTCCTCTTTCTGGCTTCAGCCTCGGCAGCCCTTGTCTTCTTTAATTCTGAATCCACTATGGGGACCTTAGGCTTCGAGCCTGTCATACTGGCTGGGAAGACAATGGGATGTGCTTCCTGCCTTGTTGCTTCGGGTTCGGCCAGAGCTGGCTTCTTCTTCTTCTTTGTAGCCATCCTGGGATCGATGCCAGGACGCCCAAGAGGCTTGCGCTTTTCAGCTTCATTGTAGACTTGCACGCACTTGTCAGACAGACTCTTCATGCGCTCACGAGAACCTTTAGCTTCTTCGCATTTCTTGAGAAAGGCTTCCTTGAGCTCGTGCAGCATAGTCTTGAAGTTCTTGACATCTTGCACACTGAGCTTGCCATGTGCTGCTTGAACTGAGCTTTCTCATAGTCGATCTTTTGCTTCAGTTCAACAATGTGCTGAGCTAGAGCTAGCTCAGAAGCAATGGCGCCCGTGAAAGCGACGCTAAGGCCAATTGGAAGTTGCAGATCATCAAAGCTGAGATTGGGGGTTTCAAACCACTCATCAATGAAGTTGTGAAGGATTGCTACGTCAAAGAGAGACAAATCATTGAAGATTTCTGCTTCTTCTTTGCTCTTGATCAGTTGCTCAAGAGCGTCATCTGCAAGATCTTCATCGCTGGACAAATCAATGGCGTCGTTGCACAGAATAGCAGCAGCTGTCAGTTCTTGGCTGGTGGGTTGCAAGGTCATCTTTGCTCTCGAGGGCTTGGAGATGCGTGAGAAATATTCAGACTGCACATTGTGTTCAGGAGATGCAGTGGCCAGAGGCTTCTCCTGTAAGACCTTTGGTGCAAGAGCAGGCTTTGAAGCTTTAGGCTTCTTCCGTTTCTTTGGCTTCGGCGGTGCAGGCGCTTCATCAGATTCAGCGTCATCTGCAGGCTCATCCACGGCTGTCCCTTGAACCATGATATGAGTGATGAGACCTTCCAGGTTGTAGAAGGGCCCAACAAGATTGGGTTTAGCTTCGCGTGTGCCATCAGCACGAGGAGCAGAGGGGCCTGGATTGAAGTCTAAGACTCGTGACTTCTTGTTCTCTTTGGCCGAGTTCCTGGCAAACTGAAGGTTGCGCTTGAACAGATTATCATCGCGGCACCATAGTAATGAAGATGGGTTTGCATCCGCAGGCTGCGGTCCACGGACCATGCAAGGATAGAAGCCTTGTTCAATGGCTTCAGCTCTGGACTTGGGTTGAAGATTTCTGTATAGAATGTCTCCCCATGGTCGTTTGATGGCATTCTTCTCAGCATACTCCTGGGTCACGAACCTGTACTTGAACCACTGTTCTGCCCAATATCTTCGAATCCATTGGATTCGAGTTTTTCGCTGATTGTAGTCCTCCTCTGGATCTGTCTTGTACAGCTCATAGAGGTCAGGAGGCAAATCTCTTGAGGTGTTGCCACGATGCTTTCTACCACCCTTTCTTGTAGGTTTCTCTGGTGCCATGAACTTCAAACTGAATGGCTTCAACATGTTCAAAGGTTTCAAAAGCTTCTGCTTGCTGGTCAAACAGGAACTGGCTTCGGGAGAATTTATATGATGCTGTAAGAATTCTGCAAATGAATGCAGACTATGAGAACCAAGGGATTCTCCCACAGACATGTACCTGTGACAGCATTAAGGTGCAAGGGAAGGGGAAGAGGTCATATGCATTCTCAGAAGATTTTGAAGATAAATCAGTTTAGAAGACATTGACCTCATAGTGCGAAGACATTCACTCATAGATAGAGAGTTGGTTCCAGATTTGTACGAATCCATGAATAAGTACAAGTGAGGAATCTAACTACTTTGTGAAGCATACGTGAACATACTAGGCATATTATGAGATGCAGTATGAAATAGATCCAACTTGTGTGAACAGAAACTGCTTGTGGTAGAAAGTGATGAATCTATAGGATCAAAGGGGCCGTAAAAAGGAGGTTTTCTTTACCACAAGAAGAACTGCTAGACGGAGTGGGAGAGGAGGCCGAGCAGTTCGATCGTCTGTGCCCTATCTTGGCGACGGAGGACATCTACGGCGACGGCGGAGAAGACGATGTCCGCGGCCGGCATGAAGACGGCGTCGGTGAGGTCGCGGCAGCTAAGCGCTTCATCGCCGGCGTCATCGAGGGCTAGCGGTGGCGCTAGGGTTTGTGCGAGAGTGGAAGAAAGGATAATGACTGTGGTGAGGCGTGTATTTATAGGGACAGGGACGGCACAGTGTTATTACACATGTGCCCCTGGCGATTCACATCTGAAGGACACGTGGCCATCATGCAACATATCGGAGGTTGTTCCACGTTCCCACGCACGCCTGGATTGTCGGGTGGTCGTTCCCACTTCTCCGGGTTTCAGGTGGAGGAATTAGCATTGAAAACGGACTTATTGTTTGTCTCTGTATCTTCTGCTGACTAGGACGCAGAGAAGACATTCGACAGTTTCAATAGAATGCATATGATTTGGACAGATAGAGTTTGAGATAGAAAGCATAGAGATATTAGGGTCCGATCACATTCACTTAGTTCAAAAGATTCAATAAGGAAGACGTAGCTATAAGTGAATGATGTAGAAGACAGAACACTAGTATGTATATATCAGAAAACAATCAAGTCAACATAGTGAAGATAATCATGAAGACAAGTTGAAAATGAAGACAAACAAAATGTGAAGACATAGCACATGTAACGCCATGGGTAAAACACTTCAAACAGAAGAATTTGGTGGTGGCGTTACCCACCGTATAGGAAGTATTAGACCCAGACACTGCGCACAATTATCGTGGTGCTCCGAAGTCAAATTCCATGTTAATGTATTCACACTCAGAATGTAAGTCTTCATTGATTGAAGATATACTTTACTTCGTGTGTTGCACATCTAAGTCGTCAACATGCATAAGTGCTAGGATGTGTGCCTGATCACAGGACATTTGAGGATTCCAAGATATTTAGCTCACACTGTAACTTGCAAAACCACTTCTCATCCAAGGGCTTGGTGAAGATATCTGCCAATTGCACTTCAGTGTTGACGTGTATGATATCTTCCTTCACAACATGATCTCTGAGAAAGTGATGACGAAATTCAATGTGCTTTGTCTTCGAGTGCTGAACTGGGTTGTTGGCAATCTTGATGGCGCTTTCGTTGTCGCAGTAGAGTGGTACTTGCTTCAGGTGAATGCCATAGTCTTTGAGTGTTTGCTTCGTCCATGGAAGCTGAGTGCAGCAAGATCCAGCAGCAATGTATTCAGATTCAGCAGTGGAGAGAGATACACAGTTCTACTTCTTTGAAGACCAACATACAAGTGATCGTCCTAGAAAATGACATGTGCCTGATGTAGACTTGTGATCCACCTTGTCACCAGCATAATCAGCATCCGAGAATCCAACTAGATCAAACTCCGAGCCCTTTGGATACCATAATCCTAGTGTTGGGGTGTGAGCCAAATATCTGAGAATTCGCTTCACAGCTAAGTGATGCGATTCCTTTGGTGTCGCTTGGAACCGGGCACACATGCAAACACTAAGCATGATATCTGGCCTAGATGCACATAAATAAAGCAAGGAACCAATCATGGAGTGGTATACCTTTTGATCGAACTCTTTACCATTGTCGTCGGGACCCAGATGATGTTTGGCTGGCATTGGCGTCGTGTAGCCTTTGCAATCTTGCATTCCAAATTTCTTCAGGCAATCTTTGAGGTATTTCTCTTGAGATATAAAGATGTCGTTGCGTTGCTGACGTATTTGAAGACCAAGGAAGAACTTCAGCTCTCCCATCATGGAGATCTGATATTGCTCTTGCATCATATATCCAAACTCATCAGTGTATTTTTGATTGGTGCAGCCGAAGATAATATCATCCACATATATTTGGCACACAAACAGTTCACCATCATATGTCTTCGTGAAGAGAGTGGGGTCGAGGGAACCAGGTTTGAAGCCTTTGCTCTTCAGGAAGTCTTTGAGTGTGTCATACCAAGCCCTAGGGGCATGTTTGAGGCTATACAGTGCCTTGTTGAGCTTGTACACCATATCAGGATGTTTTGGATCTTCAAAGCCAGGCGGTTGTGCAACATACACTTCTTCGTCAATCTTTCCATTGAGAAAAGCGCTCTTCACATCCATTTGATGCAGAAGAATGTTATGATGATTTGCATAGGCCAGCAGTATGCGTATGGCTTCAAGTCTAGCCACAGGAGCAAATGTCTCATCAAAGTCAATCCCTTCAACTTGAGTATATCCTTGAGCAACGAGACGAGCTTTGTTTCTGACAACTTGACCATGCCCATCTTGCTTGTTGAGATATATCCATTTGGTGCCTATTATATTGTGCTTGCATGGATCAGGACGCTTAACCAGTTCCCATACATTATTCAGCTCAAACTGTTGAAGCTCTTCTTGCATAGCTTGAATCCATTCAAGTTCCATGAAGGCTTCATCAACTTTCTTGGGTTCAGATATTGAGACAAATGCGAAGTGCCCACAGAAATTTGCTAGTTGTGTTGCCCTTGAACGAGTGAGTGGACCTGGTGCATTGATGCTATCAATTATTCTCTCAATCTGCACTTCATTTGCAACACGAGGATGTACAGGACGAAGATTTTGCTCTTGCCGATCATTTTCATCGTTAGAAGGATTGTCTTCAGGCTGAGCATTGTCTTTAGGTTGATCAGGTGCGGAGATGGTAAGTTTCTCTTCAGGCTGAGCTTCAAATGGTATGATTTCTCCAGTTCCCATAAGTTTGATTGATTCACTGGATGGAACTTCATCTAGCACATTTGGCAGGTGCTCTCCTTGCGAGCCGTTAGTCTCATTGAACCGCACATCCACAGTTTCCACCACCTTATAGTGAAAGAGGTTGAAGACTCTGTAGGAGTGTGAATCCTTTCCATATCCAAGCATAAAACCTTCATGTGCTTTTGGTGCAAATTTTAAAGTGTGATGTGGATCCTTGATCCAGCACCTGGCACCAAATACTCTGAAGTAACTGACATTTGGCTTCTTGCCAGTAAGGAGCTCATAGGAGGTCTTGTTCAGAAGCTTGTGAAGATAAACACGGTTGATGATATGGCATGAAGTATCAATGGATTCAGGCCAGAATTTTCTTGGAGTCTTGTATTCATCAAGCATCGTCCGAGCCATCTCAATAAGTGTTTTGTTCTTGCGTTCGATGATGCCATTCTGCTGTGGCGTGTACGGAGCTGAGAATTCATGTGTGATGCCCAAAGTATCAAGATATGTATCTAGCCCAGTGTTCTTGAATTTAGTGCCATTGTCACTTCTGATGTGCTTTATCTTGACGCCATAGTTGTTCATGGCTCAATTGGCGAAGCGTTTGAAGACATCCTGCACTTCAATCTTGTAGAGGATTATATGCACCCAAGTATATCTTGAATAATCATCAACAATGACAAAGCCATAGAGACAAGCAGTAGTAGTAAGAGTTGAGTAATGTGTGGGACCGAAAAGGTCCATGTGGAGCAGTTTGAAGGGTTGAGTCGTTCTCATGATTGTCTTCGAGGGATGCTTGGCCCTTGTCATCTTTCCTGCTTCACAGGCACCGCATAAGTGATACTTCTTCAACTTGACGCCCTCGATGCCTATGACATGCTTCTTTCTTGCAAGAGTGTGCAAGTTCCTCATGCCAGCATGCCCTAGCCTCCGATGCTAGAGCCAGCATTCTGAAGCTTTTGCTAGAAGACATACGGCAAGTTGTGGTCCTGCTGAGAAATCTACCACGTACAAATCATCTTTCCGATACCCTTCTAACACTAGAGACTTGTCAGTTTCCATTAGAACAAGGCAACGATATTTTCCAAACATCACAATCATGTTTAAATCGCAAAGCATTGATACAGACATTAAGTTGAAACCAAGGGATTCAACAAGCATGACTTTATCCATGTGTTGATCCTTTGAGATTGCAACTCTACCTAGACCCAATACCTTACTTTTACCAGTGTCAGCAAATGTGATGTGACTTTTGTCAGATGGACGTAAGGTTGAGTCCATAAGAAGGCTTCGCTTGCCAGTCATGTGATTGGTATACCCACTATCAACAATCCATTCTGAAGCAGCTGGTGTCGTACCCTACAGTGTAGTTAGGGGGATAGGCTTCACAAAGAGAATTGTGAAGCAAAAACATTTGACGAGCCAGTGGATTATGAAAGCTTAGATCGAGATTAGGACTGATAGGGCAAGTAGCAAGCGACTCAGGAACAAAGTACATAATAAGACCATTTGGGCATTTGAACTTGCGCCCTACAAGATGTTTAAGGTCCCCAGCAATAGTGTCAGATGATTTTGGTTTTCGGCTGGAGACCTTTCCCTGCAAAAGAGAGTTAAGCTTTCTTAGCCACCCACATCTTCAAGGGTGGCTTCGAAGCAATGAGTCTAAGTGCAGCATCTGAGAACTTTGGCTTTGGAGCCCTAGCAAAAAGTCTTGCAGGTGGATAATAGTACTCATAAGAATAAGCAGAATAGTTCTTGGTCTTATGAACATGGCGGTTTGATGAACCGTGCTCATATTCATAGGCCTGAGTATGGCTTCCCTGCAAAACATTTGCATTAGTGCCACTCAGGTGAGTCCTCTGTCTATATGAAGCCTTTGGGCCATATGAAGCATGTGGTCTGGGGTTTGTCTTCTTCACTTGTGGTGTCATGATGACATTCACAGGAAGATTTTCTCCAAACACCTTTTCGGTACCCAGACCTTCTTCATAGGCGGCCCATTCCTGCAGTTAGTAACAATATACCTGGCAAACACTTCACCATTCTGATTCTTAAACAGTTTATAGTTTGCATCAAAGGATTCATCAATAACAATGGGATTAGCACAAGTGAAGCCAGATAGGGTGGATGGATCCACTGAAGGTCCCTTTGCAGCAACCCATGTGGTTTTGGGGTACTGCTCAGGTTTCCAGTAAGAGCCATCAGCATTCATTTTCCTTTCAAACCCAACACCCTCTTTCCTAGGGTTTCGGTTCAGGATCTGCCTTTTGAGGACATCACATAGTGTCTGATGCCCTTTGAGACTTTTGAACATCCCTATTTCAAGCAATGTCTTCAACCTAGCATTCTCATCAGCAATAGCAGTGGCATCCTCAACAGAGGGGTTAGTTATCACATCAACAGTTGAAGATATTGCAACAGTAGTAGCTGTAGAACATTCAGCAACAGAAGTAGCGTTATCACGCTCAATGCATTTAAGACATGGTGGTTCAAAACCTTCCTGAGTGGAACTGATCTGTTTGCCACTCTCAATTTTTCAAGATCTTGCTTCCTTTGAACATAATCATAGGAAAGCTTTTCATGAGATGTTGAGAGCGTTTCATGACGACTTTCAAGTTCCTCATACTTAACATGAAGATTTTTTATGTCTTCAATTAAGGACTAAGATCGAGTCATTTCACCGTCCAACAGGTCATCGCTTTTGTCTAATAGTTTTTGAATATGTTCCATAGCTTTCTTTTGTTCAGTTGCAATTTTAGCAAGTGTTTTGTAGCTGGGTTTGGAACCACAATCAGAGTCATCTTCACTTGACGTTTGATAGTGAGTGGCGCGTGAGTTTACCTTGGCACCGCATGCCATGAAGTAGTAGGTGGGAGTGGAGTTGTCCTTGTCATTAGCATCGGCGTTGGTGACATTGTCTTCAGTGTTGAAGATGGACTTGGTAACGTAGGCTGTAGCCAGACTTGCCACACCAGAATCGGACTTCTCCTCAGACTCCACCTCCGCCTCCTCAGAAGCGGATTCCTCCTCCGAATCCATTTCCTTGCCAACAAACGCACGAGCCTTCCCAGATGAGCTCTTCTTGTGTGATGAAGACTTTGAGGAAGACTTGGAAGAAGACTTTGAGTATTTGTTCTTCTTCTTGTCGTCAGAGTCGTACTCCTTGCTCTTCTTCTTCTTGTTGTTCTCATTTTCCCACTGCGGACACTCGGAGATGTAGTGGCCAGGTTTCTTGCACTTGTGGCATGTTCTCTTCTTGTAGTCATGAGCAGAAGCTTCATCATTCCTTGAGCTTGATCGTGAAGACTTTCTGAAGCCTTTCTTCTTGGTGAATTTTTGGAACTTCTTCACAAGCATAGCAAGCTCCTTTCCAATGTCTTCAGGATCATCAGAACTGTTGTCAGATTCTTCTTCAGATGATGAGACGGCTTTTGCCTCCAAGGCACGAGTTCGCCCATAGTTGGGACCGTAGATATCTCTTTTCTCAGAAAGTTGAAACTCATGTGTGTTGAGCCTCTCAAGTATGTCAGACGGATCGAGTGTCTTGAAGTCAGGACGTTCTTGAATCAGCAGGGCTAGGGTGTCAAACGAGTTGTCAAGTGATCTCAGGAGTGTCTTGACGACTTCATGCTTGGTGATCTCAGTAGCGCCGAGGGCTTGAAGCTCATTTGTGATGTCAGTGAGTCGATCAAACATGAGCTGGACATTCTCATTGTCATTTCTCTTGAAGCGGTTGAAGAGGTTGTGAAGGACACTGATTCTCTGATCTCTCTGGGTTGAGACGCCTTCGTTGACCTTGGAGAGCCAGTCCCAGACTAGCTTAGATGTTTCCAAAGCACTCACGCGGCCATACTGTCCTTTGGTCAGATGACCACAGACGATGTTCTTGGCAGTGGAGTCCAGTTGAACGAACTTCTTGACATCAGCAGCGGTGACACCTTCACCAGCCTTGGGAACTCCATTCTTGACGACATACCATAGGTTGACATCAATGGCTTCAAGATGCATGCGCATCTTATTCTTCCAGTAGGGATATTCAGTTCCATCGAAGACGGGGCACACAGGGGAGACTTTAATTATCCCTGCAGTCGACATAGCTAAAACTCCAGGTGGTTAAACCGAATCACACCGAACAAGGGAGTACCTTGCTCTGATACCAACTGAAAGTGCTAGTGATCGACTAGAGGGGGGGTGAATAGGCGATTTTTATGAAAGTCTTCAAAACATGGAAGTTTCGAAGACAAACGATAGAAATAAACCTATTACCATGCAGCGGAAGGTAGACTACACTAGGCAAACCATAGTCAAGTATTCAATGGAGTGAAAGCACAATGACTAATAGCAGCTAGGCAGTAAAGATCAGGTAGGAAGATATTGTGAAGCCAATCAGAACAAGCAGTCACTCAGTGAAGAAAAAAGATAAAGCAATCATACCATGACTTCACAAGGACCAACAGTAAGTAAAGAGAAGGGAAGGATGAAACCAGTGACTCGTTGAAGACAATGATTTGTTGGACCGGTTCCAGTTGCTGTGACAACTGTACGTCTGGTTAGGGGGGCTGAGATTCAACTCAGAAGACCTCATCTTCACCTTATTTCCCTTGAGCTAACGACACCCAGTCCTTGCCCAATCACTTTGGTAAGTCTTCAAGGTAGACTTCCAAACCTTCACAGACTTCGTTCATCGGCGATCCACAATGACTCTTGGATGCTCAGAACGCGATGCCTAACCGGCTGGAGGATTCACAGTCCTCAAGTGTAATAAGTCTTCAGATCACACAGACAGGAAGACTTAAGTGATGCCTAACACTCTTTGGCTCTGGGTGTTTAGGGCTTTATCCTCACAAGGAATTCTCTCTCAAAGGCTTCGAGGTGGGTTGCTCTCAAACGACAAAAGCCGTGTACTAACTCTGAGCAGCCAACCGTTTAAGGTTGTAGGGGGTGGGCTATTTATAGCCACTAGACAACCCGACCTGATTTGTCCGAAATGACCCTTGGTCACTAAGGAACTGACACGTGTTCCAACGGTCAGATTTCAAACACACACGGCAACTTTACTTGAGCTACAAGCAAAGCTGACTTATCCAACTCTGGACAAGATTTGCTCTCATAGTCTTCACTCGAAGACATAGGATTTTGGTTAAGCATCACTTCAGTCATTCTGACTGGTTCACTTGGACCCCACTTAACAGTACGGTGGTTCCTATGACTCAACAAAGAAGAAAAAGAACGACGAAATAACTAAGTCTTCGCGCTCCATAGTCTTCATGTGATGTCTTCTCTTGTCATAGTCTTCAATGTGAATGTCTTCACATACCACCTTTGACTTCAATGTCTTCTTACATTTTTAGGGGTCATCTCTGGTAGGAAAACCGAATCAATGAGGGACTTCTACCTGTGTTATCCTACAATTCTCACAAACACATTAGTCCCTCAACTAGGTTTGTTGTCAATACTCCAAAACCAACTAGGGGTGGCACTAGATGCACTTACAGGGTCACTGATGGATCACTAGCCAACCTATACTAAGCAGTTTAGGATAAGCAGGTAAGGTACAATGAGCAGGTTACAAAAGCAAGCTATGCATCAGAATAGGAGCAATCAATAACAATAGCAAAATCTAATGCAAGCATGTGAGAATGGAATGGGCGATATCGGGATGATCAAAGGGGGGGGGGGGCTTGCCTGGTTGCTCTGGCAAGGAGGGGTCGTCAACAACGTAGTCGATTGGGGCACCAGCAGCGGCGTCAGTCTCGTAGTCTACCGGAGAGAAGAGGGGGAAGAAACAATGAGTACAATGCAAACAGCTGCATATCGACGCATGACATGATAGGTAACGATGCTAGGTGTGCCCTAACACAGTAGGTGGTGATAATGGTGAAGGGGGGAAACAACCGGGAAAATATCCCCGGTGTTTCGCGTTTTCGGACAGATGAACCGGAGGGGGAAAGTTGTGTGTTTGCTATGCTAGGGATGTGTGGCGGACGAACGGGTTGCATAGTCGGATTCGTCTCGTCGTTCTGAGCAACTTTCATGTACAAAGTTTTCCCATCCGAGCTACGATTTATTTTAAATTAATTTTAAAAGATTTAAATCATTTTTAGCATTTATTTAATTATTTTAAATCAACATTATCAAGAATAGTGCATGCTGACGTCAGCAGTCAACAGGGTGTTGACTTAGTCAACTAACGTGTGGGTCTCGACTATCATTGATTGATTAATTAACTAACAGTTAATTAGGTTAATTAGTGATTAGATTAATCTAACTATGATTAATTAACTTAATTAATTCTTTAATTAATTCATTCATTAATCAATTATTATTATTTAATTGTTTTTTAAACATTATGGGGTCGTGGGCCCCATGTGTCATAGGGCCAGGGGGCCTTAGCGGGGCGGGCTACCGGGTGCGGGCGCACCCGAGCAGGCACTCGCCCGCAGGGCGGGACGAGGCCGTCGGGGCGCCGACGGCGGGGCAAGCCGGCGGGGCTAGCCGGGGCCACGACGGGTGGAGGCGAGGGGTGGCATCGGCGCGATCAGTGGCGCGCGGGCAGGCGCGGTGGCGTGGCTGTGGGAGGAGGAGAGGGCGGAGGCGAGGCGCGGGGAGGCACGGAGCCATGGGGCGCCGGTCGAGCGGCCGGAGTGGTGGCCGGCGAATAGCTGCGGATGGGCAGGGCGGCGCGCGCGGGAGTGAGCGAGGCAAGCGGCGGCCGCGGCACGAAGCAGCAGCAGGCGAGTGCATGGCGGCGCGGCAGCAGTGGCGGAGCAGTGGCCGGAGCGGGCGGTGGCCAAGCACGGATGCGCGTGCGTGCAGAAGTGAAGGAGCAGGAGGGGGAAGGAAGCACGGTGCAAGCGGGGCCGGCGCGGGCGAGCAGAGGTGGTGGGAGCAGGACGGCGCGCGGGCAGCGGAGCAAGGCGGCATGCGGGGCCGACGAGCGAGGCGGCGCTGGGCAGCTGCTGCAGCCGCGCAGCAGCAACAGCAGTGTGATAACCCACAAGTATAGGGGATCGCAACAGTTTACGAGGGTAGAGTATTCAACCCAAATTTATTGATTCGACACAAGGGGAGTCAAAGAATAGTCTCAAGTATTAGCAGCTGAGTTGTCAATTCAACCACACGTGGAAACTTAATATCTGCAGCAAAGTATTTAGTAGCAAAGTAATATGATAGTGGTGGTAACAGTAACAAAAGGTAACAGTAGCAAAAGTAATGTTTTTGGTATTTTGTAGTGATGATAACAATAGCAACGGAAAAGTAAATAAGCGAAGAACAATATATGGAAAGCTCGTAGGCAATGGATCGGTGATGGAGAATTATGCCGGATGCGGTTCATCATGTAACAGTCATAACCTAGGGTGACACAAAACTAGCTCCAGTTCATCAACGTAATGTAGGCATGTATTCTGAATATAGTCATACGTGCTTATGGAAAAGAACTTGCATGACATCTTTTGTCCTACCCTCCGTGGCAGCGGGGTCCTAATGGAAACTAAGGGATATTAAGGCCTCCTTTTAATAGAGTACCAGAACAAAGCATTAGCACATAGTGAATACATGAACTCCTCAAACTATGGTCATCACCGGTAAGTATCCAGATTATTGTCACTTCGGGGTTAACGGATCATAACACATAATAGGTGACTATAGACTTGCAAGATAGGATCAAGAACTCTCATATATTGATGAAAACATAATAGGTTCAGATCTGAAATCATGGCCCTTGGGCCCTAGTGACAAGCATTAAGCATAGCAAAGTCATAGCAACATCAATCTCAGAACATAGTGGATACTAGGGATCAAACCCTAACAAAACTAACTCGATTACATGATAGATCTCATCCAACCCATCACTGTCCAGCAAGCCAACGATGACATTACTCACGCACGGCGGTGAGCATCATGAAATTGGTGATGGAGGATGGTTGATGATGACGATGGCGACGGATTCCCCTCTCCGGAGCCCCGAACGGACTCCAGATCAGCCCTCCCGAGAGGTTTTAGGGCATGGCGGCGGCTCCGTGTCGTAAAACGCGATGAATTCTTCTCTCTGATTTTTTCTCCCCGAAAGCAAATATATAGAGTTGGAGTTGAGGTCGGAGGAGCTCCAGGGGGCCCATGAGGTAGGGGGCGCGCCCCCCACCCTCGTGGACAGGTGGTGGGCCCCCTGGTCTTCATCTTTTGCAAGGATTGTTTATTATCTCCGAATAGATGTTCCGTGAAGTTTCAGGTCATTCCGAGAACTTTTGTTTCTGCACATAAATAACACTATAGCAATTCTGCTGAAAACAGCGTCAGTCTGGGTTAGTTCCATTCAAATCATGCAAGTTAGAGTCCAAAACAAGGGCAAAAGTATTTGGAAAAGTAGATACGACGGAGACGTATCAACTTCCCCAAGCTTAAACATTTGCTTGTCCTCAAGCAATTCAGTTGATAAACTGAAAGTGATAAAGAAAAACTTTTACAAACTCTGTTTGCTCTTGTTGTTGTAAATATGTAAAGCCAACATTCAAGTTTTCAGCAAAGATTATGAACTAACCATATTCACAATAACGCATAGGTCTCATGTTTACTCATATCAATGGCATAATCAACTAGCGAGCAATAATAATAAATCTCGGATGACAACACTTTCTCAAAACAATCATAATATGATATAACAAGATGGTACCTCGCTAGCCCTTTCTGAGACCGCAAAACATAAATGCAGAGCACCTTTAAAGATCAAGGACTGACTAGACATTGTAATTCATGGTAAAAGAGATCCAGTCAAGTCATACTCAATGTAAACTAACAGTAATGAATGCAAATGACAGTGGTGCTCTCCAACTGGTGCTTTTTAATAAGAGGATGATGACTCAACATGAAAGTAAATAGATAGGCCCTTCGCAGAGGGAAGCAGGGATTTGTAGAGGTGCCAGAGCTCGGTTTTGAAATAGAGGTGAATAATATTTTGAGCGGTATACATTCATTGTCAACATAACAACCAAGAGATGGCGATATCTTCCATGCTACACACATTATAGGCGGTTCCCAAACAGAATGGTAAAGTTTATACTCCCCCTCCACCAACAAGCATAAATCCATGGCTTGCTCGAAACAACGAGTGCCTCCAACTAACAACAGTCCCAGGGGGAGTTTTGTTTGCAATTATTTTAATTTAGCTTGCATAAAGCATGGGACTGGGCATCCTAGTGACCAGCCACTTTCTCGTGAGTGAGGAGCGGAGTCCACTCCTCTTGAGAATAACCCGCCTAATATGGAAGATACAGACAACCCTAGTTGATACATGAGCTGTTCGAGCATACAAAACAGGATATTTATTTGAAGGTTTAGAGTTGGGCACATACAAATTTACTTGGAACGGCAGGTAGATACCGTATATAGGTAGGTATGGTGGACTCATATGGAATAACTTTGGGGTTTATGGGATTGGATGCACAAGCAGTATTCCCGCTTAGTACAGGTGAAGGCTAGCAAAAGACTGGGAAGCGACCAGCTAGAGAGCGACAATAGTCATGAACATGCATTAAAATTAATCAACACCGAATGCAAGCATGAGTAGGATATAATCCACCATGAACATAAATATCGTGACGGCTATGTTGATTTTGTTTCAACTACATGCGTGAGCATGTGCCAAGTCAAGTCACTTAAATCATTCATAGGAGGATACCACCCTATCATACCACATCACAACCATTTTAATAGCATGTTGCCACGCAAGGTAAACCATTAGAAGCTTCTAGCTAATCAAGCATGGCACAAGAAACTATGATCTCTAGTTGTCATTGCAAACATGTTTATTCATAATAGGCTGAATCAGGAACGATGAACTAATCATATTTACAAAAAAAGAGGTCGAGTTCATACCAGCTTTTCTCATCTCAGTCAGTCCATCATATATCGTCATAATTGCCTTTCACTTGCACGACCGAATAGTGTGAATAATAATAATAGTGCACGTGCATTGGACTAAGCTGGAATCTGCAAGCATCAATAAACAAGAGAAGACAAGGCAATATGGGCTCTTTTGTCAGATCAACAAAAATGCATATAAGAGCTACTTCAACAATTCAATTATGGTCTTCTCCTATCGACCCCCAAAGAAAAGAAAAGAAATAAAACTATTTACACGGGAAAGCTCCCAACAAGCAAAAGAAGAACATGAAATCTTTTTGGGTTTTCTTTTTAATTACTACTACAAGCATGGAAAGTAAACTAATTAAAAGCTACAACTAATTTTTTTGGTTTTTCTTAAGGTTTATTAAACACACAAGAAGAAAGCATAAAAAGGAAAATAAACTAGCATGGATGATACAATGAAAAAGTATGAGCACCGACATCTAGCAATGAGTGTGTGAACATGAATATAATGTCGGTGGGAAATACGTACTCCCCCAAGCTTAGGCTTTTGGCCTAAGTTGGTCTATGGCCATGGCTGGCCTGGCGGATATCCATAATAATAGTTGGGGTCGTACTGAGATGCAGCGACTATTGCCTCATGAGCTACAGCGTGGCGACGAGCGGCCTCCGCCCTCCTCTCGTACTCATCTGCCTACTCTCTAGTAATAACATATCTTTCTTTTGCCGGATAATCAAAGAATGCAGGAGTAGGGAGAGTAATACGGACAGCATGCTGTCTATCAAAGATTAGTCGATACTGGAGAGGTGATTCACTCCTCTCAACAAACTGGTGGTGAACCATAGCATTAAAATCTAGGTAAGCGGGAGGCAATTCAATATCATCCTCGCGTATGGTCACACCGAGAAAATCAGCTAAGCGGGTTGCATAAATTCCACCAAAGAAATCTCCATTAAATCTATTAAGATGCAATCTACGTGCAACAATGGCTCCCAAATTATAAGATTTATCTCCTAACACAGCACTCCTAAGAATACTGAGGTCAGGGACACACATGTGACATGCCTCATCTTTATCATTAATGCATCTACCTATGAAGAGAGCAAAATAATGTATAGCAGGAAAGTGAATGCTCCCTATGGTAGCTTGTGTTATATCTCTAGATTCTCCCATAGTTGTACTAGTGAGAAAATCTCTAAATTCAGATTGGTGAGGTTCCCTGATACTACTCCATTGTGGAAGTTTGCAAGCAGTGGTAAAATCCTCTAAGTCCATAGTGTAAGAATTTTCATAAAGATCAAACAGGACAGTTGGAGAATTACGTGAAGATGAAAATTCAAACCTCCTCACAAAGGTACTGGTGAGATAGTGGTACTGGCAGCACTTTTCTTCCTCGAAGCTCACAAGATCAGTGTTAGGCAAATATGCGTTAAATTCTTCCTTAATTCCCGCTCGATCCATAAAGTTTTCCGAAGGCCATTCACAAGGACGCACTAGAGCGTCTCTTGGTGGCTCTTCATCAGCATTACGCATTGCAAGCCTGGGTCCTTGCTTTCTTGAAGAACCACCTTGGTACATTTTCCTAAGCATATTTCTCCCTCTGAAAAATTTCTGAAATTTTTAGTAACTTCAAAATAAAAGTAAACCAAACTCAACAAAATTGATAGCCACTACTCCTACAAGTGCCTAGGGCCTATATCATGCATCAAAACTACTTTTGACCATATAAATTTGGCATGCAAGCTCAAGAACAGGGTCACCAAAGCAGCACAAATTTGCAATGAATAAAGCACTAGAACAAAAACTAATTGGACCAATGGAGGAGTCACATACCAAGGAACAATCTCCCCAAGCAGTTTTGTGAGAGGTGCTTTGAGCAAGGAGATCGAAAATGGCAGCAAAATGAGCTTGGACTCGGGTTTGAGCTAGATATTCGTGTTTGAGGGAGGAAGAAGGAGTATGTGGGTGAAAGAATGAGTGGATGAGGGCCACCGTGGGCCCACGAGGCAGGGGGCGTGCCCAGGGGGGTAGGGCGTGCCCCTGACCCTAGTGGCCAGGTGCCAGCTCCTCCTATTGTGTTCTTAGTGCCAAATATTCTCAAATATTCTGGAAAAATCATATTTAAATTTCAGGGCATTTGGAGAACTTTTATTTTCGGGGTATTTTTATATTGCACAGATAGTTCAGCTAACAGACAAAACATACTATTTTTATTTTATTTAATATAAATAATAGAAATTAAAAGTGGGGTACAGAAGGTTGTGCCTTCTAGTTTCATCCATCTCATGCTCATCAAAAGGAATCCACTAACAAGGTTGATCAAGTCTTGTTAACAAACTCATTCCGAATAACATGGAACCGGAGAAATTTCGAATAACACTATGTTACCTCAATGGGGATATGCACATCTCCAATAATAAGAATATCATATTTCTTCTTGACAGTAGGAAGAGGAAATTCAAAACCTCCAAATATAATCGATGGATTTTTTCCAATAGAGTTGATACTATGAACTTGAGGTTGTTTCCTCGGAAAGTGTACCGTATGCTCATTACCATTAACATGAAAAGTGACATTGCCTTTAGTGCAATAAATAATAGCCCCTACAGTATTCAAAAAGGGTCTTCCAAGAATAATAGACATAATATCGTCCTCGAGAATATCAAGAATAACAAAGTCCGTTAAAATAGTAACGTTTGCAACTACAATAGGCACATCCTCACAAATACCGATAGGTATAACAGTTGATTTATCAGCCATTTGCAAAGATATTTTAGTAGGTGTCAACTTATTCAAATCAAGGCTACGATATAAAGAGAGATGCATAACACTAACACCGGCTCCAAGATCACATAAAGTAGTTTTAACATAATTTCTTTTAAAAGAGCATGGTATAGTGGGTGCTCCTGGATCTCCACGTTTCTTTGGTATTCCACCCTTAAAAGTATAATTAGCAAGAATGGTGGAAATTTCAGCTTCCGGTATCTTCCTTTTATTTGTAACAATATCTTTCATATACTTAGCATAAGGATTCATTTTGAGCATATCAGTTAATCGCATACGCAAAAAGATAGGTCTAATCATTTCAGCAAAGCGCTCAAAATCCTCATCATCCTTTTTCTTGGATGGTTTGGGAGGAAAAGGCATGGGTTTCTGAAACCATGGTTCTCTTTCTTTACCATGTTTCCTAGCAACAAAGTCTTTCTTATCATAACGTTGATTCTTTGATTGTGGGTTATCAAGATCAACAGCGGGTTCAATTTCTATATCGTTATCATTGCTAGGTCGAGCATCATCATGAACATTATCATTAACATTATCACTAGTTTCAGGTTCATTAACAGATTGTGTTTCAGCATCAGAGATAGAAATATCATTTGGATTCTCAGGTGTTTTAGTAATAGGTTCACTAGAAGCATGCAAAGTCCTATCATTTTTCTTTTTCTTCCTATTAGAAGGACTAGGTGCATCTATATCATTTATCTGAGAATCTTGCTCAATTCTCTTAGGGTGTCCTTAGGATACAAAGGTTCCTGAGTCATTCTACCAGTTCTAGTAGCCACTATAACTGCATTATCATTATTCTTACTATTCAATTCATTGAGCAAATCATTCTGAGCTTTAAGTACTTCTTCTACTTGAGTGGTAACCATAGAAGCATATTTACTAATAAGTTTAAGTTTACCTTTGACATTAGCCATATAATCACCCAAGTGTTCAAGCATATTTGAACTGTAATTCAATTGTCTACCAAAATAAGCACTAAAATCTTCTTGCTTAGCCATAAATTTATCAAACTCATCTAAGCATGCGCTAGCAAACTTAGTAAATGGGATTTCAACTTTATCATATCTATAGAGAGAATTTACCTTTACTACCTATGTCGGGTTATCAAGACCATGAATTTCTTCAATAGGTAATGGATTAAGATCATATGTTTCTTCAACGGGCGGTAAATTAAGACCATGTATTTCTTCAATAGGAGGTAAATTCTTAACATCTTCAGCTTTAATACCTTTTTATTTCATATATTTCTTTGCCTCTTGCATATCTTTAGGACTGATAAATAGAATACCCCTTTTCTTCGGAGTTGGTTTAGGAATAGGCTCAGGAGCTGGCTCAGGAAGTGTCCAATTATTTTCATTTGTCAACATATTATTCAATAGAATTTCAGCTTCATCCGGTGTTCTTTCCCTGAAAACAGAACCAGCACAACTATCCAGGTAATCTCTGGAAGCATCGGTTAGTCCATTATAAAAGATATCAAGTATTTCATTTTTATTAAGAGGATGATCAGGCAAAGCATTAAGTAACTTGAGAAGCCTCCCCCAAGCTTGTGGGAGACTCTCTTCTTCAATTTGCACAAAATTATATATATCCCTTAAGGCGGCTTGTTTCTTATGAGCAGGGAAATATTTAGCAGAGAAGTAATAAATCATATCCTGGGGACTACGCACACAACCAGGATCAAGAGAATTAAACCATATCTTAGCATCACCCTTTAATTAGAATGGAAATATTTTAAGGATATAAAAGTAGCGAGTTCTCTCATCATTAGTGAACAGGGTGGCTATATCATTTAATTTAGTAAGATGTGCCACAACAGTTTCAGATTCATAGCCATGAAAAGGATTAGATTCAACCAAAGTAATTATATCAGGATCAACAGATAATTCATAATCCTTATCAGTAACAAAGATAGGTGAAGTAGCAAAAGCAGGGTCAGGTTTCATCCTAGCATTTAGAGATTGCTTATTCCATTTAGCTAATAACCTCTTAAGTTTGTATCTATCTTTGCAAGCTAAAATAGCTAAAGCAGCTTCTTTTTCAAAAACATAACCCTCATGAATAACAGGTGAGTCTTCATCATCACTTTCATCAATATTATCAGATTCAATATTTTCATTCTCTCTAACCCTAGCAAGTTGTTCATCAAGAAATTCACCAAGTGGTACAGTAGTATCAAGCATAGAAGTAGTTTCATCATAAGTATCATGCATAGCAGAAGTGGCATCATCAATAACATGTGACATATCAGAACAAATAGCAGAAGCAGGTGTAGGTGTCGCAAGCTTACTCAAAACAGAAGGTGAATCAAGTGCAGAGCTAGATGGCAGTTCCTTACCTCCCCTCGTAGTTGAGGGATAAATCTTGGTTTTTGGATCTCTCAAGTTCTTCATAATGATAAGCAGATATAAATCCCAAGTGACTCAAAGAATAGAGCTATGCTCCCTGGCAATGGCGCTAGAAAATAGTCTTGATAACCCACAAGTATAGGGGATCGCAACAGTTTTCGAGGGTAGAGTATTCAACCCAAATTTATTGATTCGACACAAGGGGAGCCAAAGAAAATTCTCAAGTATTAGCAGCTGAGTTGTCAATTCAACCACATGTGGAAACTTAATATCTGCAGCAAAGTATTTAGTAGCAAAGTAATATGATAGTGGTGGTAACAGTAACAAAAGGTAACAGTAGCAAAAGTAATGTTTTTGGTATTTTGTAGTGATGATAACAATAGCAATGGAAAGGTAAATAAGCGAAGAACAATATATGGAAAGCTCATAGGCAATGGATCGGTGATGGAGAATTATGCCGGATGCGGTTCATCATGTAACAGTCATAACCTAGGGTGACACAAAACTAGCTCCAGCTCATCAATGTAATGTAGGCATGTATTCCGAATATAGTCATACATGCTTATGGAAAAGAACTTGCATGACATCTTTTTTCCTACCCTCCCGTGGCAGCGGGGTCCTAATGGAAACTAAGGGATATTAAGGCCTCCTTTTAATAGAGTACCAAAACAAAGCATTAGCACATAGTGAATACATGAACTCCTCAAACTATGGTCATCACCGGTAAGTATCCCGATTATTGTCACTTCGGGGTTAACGGATCATAACACATAATAGGTGACTATAGACTTGCAAGATAGGATCAAGAACTCTCATATATTGATGAAAACATAATAGGTTCAGATCTGAAATCATGGCCCTTGGGCCCTAGTAACAAGCATTAAGCATAGCAAAGTCATAGCAACATCAATCTCAGAACATAGTGGATACTAGGGATCAAACCCTAACAAAACTAACTCGATTACATGATAGATCTCATCCAACCCATCACCGTCCAGCAAGCCTACGATGACATTACTCACGCACGGCGGTGAGCATCATGAAATTGGTGATGGAGGATGGTTGATGATGATGATGGCGACGGATTCCCCTCTCTGGAGCCCCGAACGGACTCCAGATCAGCCCTCCTGAGAGGTTTTAGGGCATGGCGGCGGCTCCGTGTTGTAAAATGCGATGAATTCTTCTCTCTGATTTTTTCTCCCCGAAAGCAAATATATAGAGTTGGAGTTGAGGTCGGAGGAGCTCCAGGGGGCCCACGAGGTAGGGGGCGCGCCCCCCACCCTCGTGGACAGGTGGTGGGCCCCCTAATCTTCATCTTTTGCAAGGATTGTTTATTATCTCCGAATAGATGTTCCGTGAAGTTTCAGGTCATTCCGAGAACTTTTGTTTCTGCACATAAATAACACCATAGCAATTCTGCTGAAAACAGCGTCATTCCGGGTTAGTTCCATTCAAATCATGCAAGTTAAAGTCCAAAACAAGGGAAAAAGTGTTTGGAAAAGTAGATACGACGGAGACGTATCACAGTGCAGCGACGAGCAGGGAAGGCGGGCCAAGTGGGGCAGCTGGTGCGGGCTTGGCCGCGGCCGGGGACGGAGCAGAGCGGGGAAGCAGGGGCGGGCCGGAGCGTGCGGAAGCGCGCCCATGGGTGCGGGATGCGGCGAGCGCGAGCTACAGTGAGGAGGGGGTCGATGGAGGGGCTCACAACGGAGCATAGGGGTGGCAGTGGGCTCGGGTGGCAATGTCAAGGGTGTTGGCATCGGGTGGCGGCTTTGTCGAGGCGGTGCCGATAGCCACGGCGTCGGGTACGTTGGGGTCGGGGCGCAGCGGGGTCGAAGGTGGAGACGGGCGGTGCTGGCAAGCAGCGACAGCGTCCACGGGCGCCAGGGGCAGGGCGAGGCGGTCAAGCCCTGATCCGAAAGGGGATCAGGGGAGTAGGGGGAGTGCGTGGGGAGTGGGGGTTCATAGGGTGAGGGGTGGGTAGCGAGCTAGGTTAAGGTCTGGTGGGGAGGCGACTGGGCCAGTTTTTGTTAGGTGGGCCAAGTGACCCAGTAGGTTAGGTCCTCCATTTTTCTTTTGCTTTCTCTTTAACCTTTTTTCTGTTTTCTATTTAGATGAGCTACCAAACTAATTTTATTAAATGTGGCACTTTGCACAAAAATAGATGGCAACATTGTGAGGCTGCACAAAAAGTTTGGAGTCAAAAGGGGTTGCTTATCCATTTTTAGAATTTGGAAAGGGCAATTTTAAATGTTGCTGGACCACTAAATAATTTGCCAAGGGCACCTGGGAATCCAAAAGAGGTTGTTTCCAACATGACAAATAACCAGTGATTATTTGCCAAACTTTGAACATTTTAGCTTTCATGTTTGAAAACTTTGAGATTTGGATTTTAATTTGAATTTGAAAATTGAACTAGTTTCGAACCAATGTGAGTTTATCAAGAGTAATCATGGTGACACGGCATCATTAGCAGAGGATTACTATTGTTTCACTACCGGGGTGTCACAAATCTCCTCCACTACAAGAAATCTCGTCCCGAGATTTAAGAGGTGGAGTAAGGGGGAAAGGTTTGGTCACGAAATTCTAGCGAATCTGTTCGGCCTTGGTTGCTCTTCTCGAAGAGATCGATCCATTATATTGACGTCTTTATTTGTCTGCTTCAGGTCATCATGATGAATGTGACATCCCAAATTTTCAATTTGGATTGTTATACAACAGATCATCATTGCATATCATATTTTATTGCATTTTGGTTGATCCTAGAAATTTCACGCAACTCAAGGACCCTCGGAGAGAGTTGGGGATTTCGTTATTGTCATATTTGAGTTTTCTCAAATTTTGAAAATAAGATCATTTGATTTTATTTATTTTATCTTCAATTATTTCTATTATAAAAATATGAGAGAGGGAATAAAATGACTTTCCCAAAATAAAGAAATATTGAGGATTTAATAAAAAATCAAATAAGATTTTATTCTGGTTTTATTTGCTATTTTATTTGAATTTAGGAAAAATGCGTGTTTTTCAAAATTGCGTTTAGGCCCCAAATAAATGTTCATCCAGTGCGGCTTGATTTTAGAATCTGGGGAAAATTTATTTCGGGATTTTTGGAGTCCGTTTAGTATTTTTTTTGTTTTTTCTGAGCGTAATTATTAAAAAACGCCGAACCAACTTAGAGCCGGACCCGGCCCGGACTCCTACTGGTCGGGCTTTAAATAGCGCCGCCCCGAGGCCAGAGCAGCCCAGCCGCCGCCGCCCCGCAAACCCTAACCCTAGCCGCACCCAGCCCCAGCCTCCGCCGCCGCCCCGCGCCGCCGCCCGAGTTCGCCGCCGATGAGGTTGACCGCCGCCGCCGTTTTTTTAGAAAAACCATTCGGTTATTCCGTTGGTTTTTTTTGTTTTTTTAGATCCGTTTTTTTATAGATCGGTTTTTTCAGTTTAGTTAATTAGCGAGCGTTCGCCCGTTCATTCGGTTTAACGAACACGTTCATCGTTTAGATCCAGATAACGAACGTTCGTTCGTTAATCTGTTCGTCGTTTTTCTTTTTCTCGAATTAAATCCGCGATTTTTCTGATCGCAATTCCTGATCCGATTTTCATTCTAGTATAACTTTTCACTCGTTTATCGGAATCAGGCGATTCAAGCGCCTGGAGTTTCGTCTCGAAACCCTCTTTCCGTTTAAACAACTCAAAAAATTTTGCCTCTGTAAAATTTGACCTAGATCCAGAATAGTAAACGAAGCCTGTTTCTTTTGCCGTTTGTCTTTCGTTGCTTCGTTCGATTTGATTCTTTTTGCCAACCGGAGTTCTTAAGTTGAACTTTCTGGTTAGATCTCTTATTTGAGTTTTACATGTGCATTAGTTGAGTACTTATTGTATGCTTGTTTGTTTGCCATAGAGTACCCGGAGTGCGCCGCTTGCTACTTCGAATCGCTAGGTTTCACGGATCATCAGCAAGGCAAGTAACACTTTGATCATACTTCCTACTACCCAGTTTTTATTGCATTAGATCAACCTTCACATATTGCATGATTAGGATCTAATTAAATTGTGGGTTTGGGAAGTAGTTGAGGTAGTACCTATTACTTGTTTATTATCAAACCTTTGGGAGTTACTTCTACATTTGCTTATTATGCCATGCTATGCTAGTAGACGTGGATTGGGTGAGTGAAATCCATGACAGATGTGAGTTTGTTAAATTAATGGTTTATCTAAGGTGGCAACTTAAATACACATCTGGGTGGATTGAGGCACCTGGGTATTCTAGCGATTGCCTGTTTTTCTTTTGGACCGCCACCCAGGCTCAAAGGGATCATGAGATTATTCATACTAGAAACTTCCGTGTGCAGCCACAAGCTACTATGGGCTCTAGCATAGTTGACTAAGTTGTGCGAACTCTTACAGTGGTAGACTAGTAGATGTAGGGGAAAGTAGGTGTAACGGTCTACCAGATCGTAAGGTGTGAGCGCTTCTGAAAGACTATGTCTCGGTCATCCGTTTCTCAAACACCCTGTAGTGCGAGAATCCCAACGGAGGAGATCGAGTATTGAGGGGAAAAATGCGCAAACCTCTGCAGAGTGTATAAACTAATCATGGTTAGCCGTGTCCCCGGTTATGGACATCTTGAGTATCTAGTACTTGGATTATCATGTGAATCTCATCATGTTACTCTAATTAATTTTGTTGGGTTTTTAATGTTGATGTTTAATTGGGATTGAGAGGATGTCTACACTCTCAATGTTTAACAACCACCATGATAGTTAAATAAAATTTATTCCTTTGCAGTAGGGAAAAACTGGATTTATGCAAAAAAATGTAACCATAGAGCTTTCCACCAGCCAAATATGCATATAGTATAGCCTTATTCTTTCATTGCTCTCTATGTGTTACATTGCCAGCATATTCCATGTGCTGACCCGTTTTGGGCTGCAATGTTCATGTTGCAGACTTTTCAGACGACGAGTAAGGTGTTTTTAGGTCGTGGTTCTATACTCAGTGATGCCATTGGCGTTGATGGACTCACTTATCTTCCAAGCCTTCCATTGTTATCATTATTAGATGGCCTTAATCCATATATATTGTAATAAGTTCTCTTTTGAGACATTCGATGTAATAAGTGTGTGATTGCTTCTCTGTTATAAATCCTTCAAGTACTGTGTGGTGTCAGCATTACTGATCTAGGGATGACACCTGAGCACAGAGATTGGACCGTTTGAGGTCTGGTCGCTACAAGATGGTATCAAAGCACACGTTGACTGTAGGACACGACCACTAAGCTAAAATCCCTAGATCACTACTCACTCTTCTCATTCTGACTCCTAATCTTTTCTACTCTTTTAGGATGGCGGATACAAGGAACAAGTTCACGCAACCGGATGAAGATACACCCTTGGGACGTCACTTGAAGAAAGTCGCTAGATATCTGAATATAGGAGTACCAAGCTTCACCGGAACCTACAACGCCACATTACCTGAAGAAGAGCGCTGGATGATTCAAGTTCAAGTTCCAGGAAGGACGTTCATGCCAGTCACTGAGCCCATAGAGTTTTCTTTTGATGCACCAACTTGGAGTCCAGGAAAGAGCATGGCAGCTCACATCACCATGGGACGCATTGGAGAAGTTTACCGTAATGATATCAAGGATACTATCTACCAGATTTGTGGGCGCCGAGATGAACAATGGGATATGATCAGCACCAGGAAGGATAGATCAATTGCAGCGTTTATCCAGGAGTTAAACCAGCACATTCGACGTCAGGAGAACCAGATGTGCACCGACATGATAGATCTGAAGAAGGCAAGGACAAGAATCAAGGAACTGGAGGAAGAACTCAACGCTACACATGAAGATTATGAAGAGGAAATCGAAGTACTAGTGGACAAGAATGCCGACCTAACAATGAAGATCAGAATATTTATGGGAGGCCCTACACCAGTAGAAGAAGACGAAGAACCCAAGGAGATTCGCCTGGAAGACTACATCATCATCGACGACACTGACTCGGATCCAGATGATAGCGATGATGACTATGTTGATGAAGCTGGAGCAGATATCATGGAGTCTGCAACCGAAGAATATTTCTAGTAGACCGCCCCATCAGTAGTAGTAGTCCACCATGTAAATAGAGTAGTCCGAGCACTTTTGTGATAGTTAGATCGATTGTATGCCCTTGTTTGATTGAATGAAGTGAATTGTTTGCTTTTGCCTCATGTGCATATGGGTAGTGTTTTCTCTCTAGACCCCTCTCTATTCTTAAATCTCATCTTTTCTAAACCCTCAGATGCCTCCGAGACGTGACCCCAGATTTACCTTCCCATCGGAGCTCACTCAGTTGATCCAGCAGCAGAACACATAGATGTAGTTGCTAGTCCAGAATCAGAATCAGGGGAACAACAACAACAACCCACCACCACCACCATCACCTGTTGATCACTTAGCCCATTTTCTTAGGCTGAATACACCTGTGTTTTCCAGTAGCACCGAGCCGATAGTGGCAGATGATTGGCTCCGCAAGACAGCAAGGAAGTTGACCATGACAGGATGCACAGATGCGGAAAAGGTGAAGTTTGCCGCACATCAGCTTGAAGGACCCGCATCATCATGGTGGGAGAATTTCACCGCCACTTTCCCTATCGACACTGTCAGATGGGACCAGTTCCAGCAGGCTTTCCGTACTGCCCATGTTTCAGCGGGAGCTATGGCCATGAAGAAGCGAGAGTTTCACAACTTGCGCCAAGGAGGACGGACAGTTGGTCAGTATGTGGACAACTTTAGTAAGCTAGCACGTTATGCCCCAGATGACGTTGCTACGGATGCAGCTAAGCAGGAGAAGTTTCTGGAAGGACTGAATGATGAGTTGAGCATGCAGTTGATGGTAGCAACCTTCAACAACTACCAGGAGTTGGTAGATCATGCTCTCATGATTGAAGGGAAGCAGCAGCAGATTGAGAATCGCAAGAGGAAGTATGGACAAGGGAAGTACAATTCAGGAGCTCACTAGAAGCCACGTTTTACCCCTAGACTGGGAGGACATTTCCAGCATACCCATGGAGGAGGTAGCTCGCACAATCATAATGGCACCAAGAATGGTAATGAGAATGGAGGAAGCAATGGCCAGAACCGTACCAACCCATCAACCCCAGCCAAAAGAGACCTGAGCCAAGTCACTTGCTTTAAGTGCCAGAAGACCGGACATTATGCCAATGAATGTCCTGAATCCCAGAATGGAAATGGCAATGGAAGATCTGGGAAGAAGCCGAACCCTTTCAATAGGGATAGGTGAACCATGTTAACGTGGAGGAGGTTGAAGAGCAGCCAGATGCAGTAGTCGGTAAGTTTTTGGTTAAGTCTTTTATTGCACTCGTTCTTTTTGATACTGGTGCATCGCATTCATACATATCAAGGGGATTTGTGGATAAGTATAACCTGCCCACCAAAGTTCTTAGAACACCTATGTTAGTAAGCTCACCAGGAGCGGAGTATATGGATAGTAAGGGATGTTTTCAAGTGCCATTAAGTATAGGTAGGCATGTGTTTCCCTCGGATTTAATCATTTTGGAATCACAAGGTTTGGATGTAATTATGGGTATGGATTGGATGTCGATGTATGGAGGAAACATCGATTGCGCCAGTAAGTCAATTTTGCTTACCACCCCAGAAGGAAGAAGGATCAAGTATGTATCCCGGCATGTGCCTAAAAGGACTCAAGTAAATTCGTTAACAAGAGTTGTGCAGGAGGAAGTACTAGTAGTGAAGGATTTCCCTGATGTATTTCTAGAGGAGTTGCCAGGCATGCCACCGGATAGAGATATTGAGTTTTTGATTGAGATTTTGCCAGGCACGGGGCCAATATCTAAGAGACCATATAGGATGCCTGCCAAGGATTTGGTGGAGATTAAGAAGCAGATTAAAGAGTTACTAGATAAAGGATATATTCGCCCAAGTTCTTCACCTTGGGGATCGCCAGTACTTCTAGTGGAGAAGAAGGATGGATCATTAAGGATGGTTGTTGATTATCGAGGATTGAAAGAAGTAACCATCAAGAACAAGTACCCACTACCGATGATCAATGATCTGTTCAATTGATTACAAGGAGCTAAGGTATTTTCCAAGATCGATCTGCGATCAGGATACCATCAGCTGAAGATTCGAGAACAGGATATACCTAAGACACCTTTTACCACCAGGTATGGGTTGTACGAGTATACCGTTATGTCATTTGGTCTGACTAACGCACCTACATATTTTATGAACATGATGAACAAGGTGTTTATGGAGTTTTTGGATAAGTTCGTCATAGTGTTCATCGATGATATCCTGGTTTACTCGAAGAATGAAGAGGAGCATCAGGAGCATTTGCGTTTGGTACTTGGTAAGCTCACAGAACATCAGTTATATGCCAAGTTTAGCAAATGTGAGTTTTGGTTGAAGGAAGTTGGATTTCTCAGACACGTTATATCCGGAGAAGGTATAGCAGTAGACCCCACCAAGGTTGACATGGTGACAAGTTGGGAAGAGCCAACCACAGTTGGAGAGATCCGGAGTTTTCTTGGACTTGTAGGATACTACCGGAGATTCATTGAAAATTTCTCGAAGATTGGAAAGCCTATGACGGAGTTGTTGAAGAAGGATACCAAGTTCAAATGGACTGAAGAGTGTGAGGCTAGTTTCCAGGAGTTGAAGAAACGTTTGGTTACATCACCAGTACTGATTTTGCCAGATCAGACTGTCGGATTTCGGGTTCCGACAGACCCTTGAGGTTCGAACACTGGGGTGCGCGCGGAGATTTCGCCTTCTACCTACCTGCACCCTTCCGCCTCGCTAAGATCTAAGCTATGGAAAGAAAAGCACAAGAGACACAGGGTTTATACTGGTTCGGGCCACCGTTGTGTTGTAATACCCTACTCCAGTGTGTGGTGTGGTGGATTGCCTCTTGGGCTGATGATGATGAGCAATACAAGGAAGAACAGCCTCGCGAGGGTCTGTTCTTGGCTGGGGGGATGAACTACTAGGAGGAGTTTAGTCACCCTTCTCTCTCTCTCTTCTCGATTCTCTCTCTTCTCGATCTCCCGCCCCCTCCACCCTAGTGGTGGCTAGTCCTATTTATAGGTAAAGGCCCTGGGCCTCTTCCCAAATATTGAGCGGGAAGGGCGCCAACAATTGGCCATTTTGAAGGGGAACATCTGGTACACTTATCCTGACTAAAGTTGGTCCTCGCCTGCCAAAGGCTCTGGTGGTGACGCTGGCTTGGGCTCCACAATGACTTCCTCCCTGCCGTTGGACTGGTCTTGGTCTCATTGCACCGAAACGGGTGCCTTTGCTTGATGCTCTTGCCTGCGCTTGCTCCCTTTGCACCAAAGAGGAAAGGAGGACACTACGCGGCTGGCGCCCGCCTGGCGCCTTTGGTCGTCATGGCCTGCGTCACGGGCACCTCGTGAGGTACCTCGCCTTGATCTCTCCGCCTCCTCGCGAGTCAGCCTGATGAGGCCGTGCCTGAGGAAGCTCCGTGTCGTCCGCCCCGCGAGGCTTGGCCCCTCGCGAGGGTCTTGGGTCTGTGTTGATGAAGATGGGCCGTGTTGGGCCCCCCTTTGAGCCACGCCGCAGGCCGCAGGCAGACAAGTCTAGGGACCCCCGTTCCCAGAACGCCGACAGTAGCCCCCGGGCCCAAGGTGCGCTCGGACTTGGCCGTCCAGGGAGGCGAAAGGGTAAGAGCGAAGTGTCGCGGGCCCTAACAGCCTGCGGCCTTGGGCGCAGCGTGGCGGTTGATTGGACGTGGGCGTCTCCGCTTCCCCACGGCACCTCGGCAACTGCGCGGATTGGACAAGTCCCTGCATGCCAAGCGGGTCATGATTACCTGCGATCGTGGGGCCGACGGTTAGCCCTCGCCGGCTATAAGTACGGATCATCGCGCACCCTTCCAGTTCATCCCCCCTTGCTTCTCCTTCTTCTTCATGGCCCCGTCGAGGACGTTCTTGGACGCAGAGAAGGGGAAGGCTCGCCAGGTTGAGCCTGCCTCTCCCCCGCCCAAGCGCGGCCGAGGGCGCCCTCGCAAACATCCTGTGGCCACCACGGCAGATCCCCGCGGTCATGGAGACGATTTCCAGCATGGTGACGGGTGGACTGCTGCGGCCGGGGGGCGCGCTTCGGTCACGCGTCCCCCTAGGCCGTGCTTTCGCGCTGCAGAGGTGCTGCCGGAGTTCGTTGTGTGGTCGGCGGAGCCGACTAGCACCCGGCTTCAACTTCCTCGCTTCCTCCTCGGCGAGCTCCCGGCCAGCGCTCCAGGCGGCCTCTGGCTTCAGGCAGACAGATGCTGCAGCCGGGCCTCATGGGCTTCACTGGAGGTCTCCGCAGCCGGGAGCCTGGCCTTGACCCGCGGTTGGCAGACGTTTGCCCGCGCGCGTGGCCTGAGCTGTCGGTGCACCCTTCACTTCAAGTTTGACGGCGATGCCACCCTCTACGTGAGGGTGTTTGGGGAAGATGGTCGCCACGCAGGGTGCTGCCCTGAGGACGGCGACCGCGGCCGGGAACCCAGCCCCGGCGATGATGGAGAGGACAGCGCTCGCGCGATTGGCGGTGCTCAGGGTTCCCCAAGCTTCACCGGTTCTTCTTCAGGCGGCAACTCTTCTAGCGGTGGCCGCGGTCAGCCTCCACGTCATCGCACCTGCTTGGGAGGTGGTAGCGTGTCTGCCCGCCGTCGCGCCTTGGTGAAGCGCGAGAGGGAGTCTGCCTAAGCCCCGGAGGCAGCTCGAGTCTTCCCTACAGGCCGGTGTGAGGCGAGCTGCGCCTGATTTGTTCTTTCTTTTCCTTTTTCCTGCGTAAAAAGATAGTAGTGTGGAGCCCCGCGAGGGCGTGTTTGGGTTATTGCTGTTAATCATCGCTTAGCTTCTGTTATCGTGCCTTTCGGCTACGTGCCCGCGCGTGGATAGTTACCGGCCCTAGCCATGGGGGGGCGACCGACCCAGGCCCTGTGTTCATGTCGTGGTGCCCATGGGGCACGGACTGGAGGGTTGCTCCTGTAATGGACCCAGGTCGCGAAACCTTTGAACGGCTAGGACAGGAACACTCGCGAGGGCGCTCGGCTGCCCCCCTCGCGAGGCCTTGCATAAGAGAAATCGAGGCAGGAGAGTGAAAAGTCGAAGAACCACAAGCCAAAGACGGCAACAACTTCAATAAAACTTTGAATGAGAATGAACAAGCCAACTACGGAAAGCAAATGAAAAAGTCGCGTCCGGCACCTAATCTAGTCTTCGACGTCTTCTCACCAGCGCGGAGCTAAGTGCTGCCACTGGGCGTGGGAGGGAGCCCCAGGGCCTGAGGCCGGCGCTCCTGAGACTCCGGGGCGTGTACAGCCCCGACTCATTATTACGTGAGAGTGTCACGGGCGGCGAGCTTCATAGGCATTGGCCTTCTTCACAGGCTCCAGGCCTTTTCCAAAACGTGATAGCTTCACAGGCATTCGCCTTCTTCACAGGCTCTGGGCCTTTTCCAAAACGCGATAGCTTCACAGGCATTTGTCTTCTTCACAGGCTCTGGGCCTTTTCCAAAATGCGACAGCTTCACAGGCATTCGCCTTCTTCACAGGCTCCGGCCTTTTCCAAAACACGATAGCTTCACAGGCATTCGCTTTCTTCACAGGCTCTGGGCCTTTTCCAAAAAGGATAGTCTTCACAGGCATTCAC